>NW_010205365.1:13263-23348 GCF_000695765.1 Mesitornis unicolor | reverse complement strand
GGAAAGAGCTTCCAAGTGGAGGAGAAGCAGGACCTCACTGGGGATCCTCAGGGCAGGACAGCTGCACAGGTCCCTGACAGCAAGCTTTGTTGTCTGTACTGAACAGGAGTTTGATTCCGCTGTCCAGGTATAGGCATGTTGTGCCTTCGGCATGTCCTAGTGTAACCTTCCTGACCTCCAGCTGCTGCTTCAGAAGGGCTGATGTCTTCTGTAGGTTCTATGGCATCTCTGCCACCCTTATGTAAGTGCATTAGATTCTCTGAGGGATTTCAAGTGGCAGGAGCTTAGACATCAGTCCACACCATGGAGAGTCCTACCTGTAGACACCTATTTGTAATCTGCACCTAAATCCCACTCCAGGTGTCCTGCCTTAGCTAACTGCCTGTAATCCCTCTGCCAGAAGCGGTGAGACAGAAGAAGCTCCAGAGCAAGTTCAGTTCATTTAAGGAAAGTTGTACAAATATCTCTTTAGAGGTGCCTTCCTCTCTTTGTGTAGAGGAACTTCAGTGATTGATTAGATGACACAGCTATCTAATAACCAGCTAAAGTTGTATGAGATGTGTCCCACTCTTTGTTTTTAGAGATATGGCTGTGCAAGAGATACTGATTGAAGACTACAGCCCATGATCCTAATGCAAGTTCCTAGTGCAAGGATTCACTAACACTGAGGGCAGCTACACTGCACATACACCTAAAATGCTGCACCTGGGTCTTCTCAGAAGTACCCCAGCCCTGGCAATATTAACTCCTGGTTCCTTGGCTCTCATCTGCATCCTCTCAGGATCTACAAACTGAAAGCACTCTGTTGAGTCTGCAGCACTTGAATCACTGAAGAAACAAAGCTGTGTTTTCCCTAATACATCAAGGTCTCCACAAAAACAGCAAAGAGGAGCGATTTCCATTTTTTAATCCAGTCATTTAGTTGAAGCAACACTCAGTCAGCAGGTGGGAGACCTAGGCTCAGTGACCTGCTCTCAGCCTTACATGCCACTTCTCCAGAGCCCTCTCTGAAGGCAGAGAGAATAAACCATAGGCAGAAAGAATATGAGAGCATCTAATCAGATGTGCAGAGCACTCATCTGAGAGAGGAGAAATCAGCACTTCGGTTTCTGCATCAACTATTAATTATTTCATCAAATGGCTGCCTGATATAAACCACAAACATAAATTGGCACAGAGAGTTGTGGTATCAAAGTTCTTTGTTCTTGTTCTTATACCCCAAGTAACTATGGATCCCAGCAAAAAATGAGTAAAAATTACATAATTCATTTGCCTTTTTATACATCAACTCATCAAAAGCCTATTGAAATATTTCTTCCTGCTCCCTGCATCACACACCCCCATTAATCAGGCCTGCAAGTTTGTTAAGGTGATTAATACAGCAACACAGCCTTTTGGTATGGAGTGATGTAAAGGTGGAGGGTGTCATGAGGACAGAGACAGGCTCTTTCCAGTGATGCACAGCGCCAGGACCAGAGGCAATGGGCACCGACACAGAGGTTCTCTCTGAACATCAGGAAATACTTTCTCATGGTTAGGGTGACCAAGCACTGGCACAGGTGGCCCAGGGAGGTTGTGGAGTCTCCATCCTTGGAGGCATTCAGAAGTCATCTGGACATGGTCCTGGGCCCTGCATGGCCCTGCTTGAGCAGGGGGTTGAACCAGATGACATCCAGAAATCCCACCCAACCTCAGCCGTTCTGTGAGCCTGTGCTTACTTCATTCCCTGGGTCTGGAGGAGTGCCACTTGCATTGTGTCAGTAAGGCTATCCAGGTGCTTCAAGGCTGCCTCATGAGCTGTGATGAGCAGAACTCAGGCACTCAGAAAGTTCGGAGACTGCTGAAAACCCCCGCAGAAGAGAGAACCTTGTGAAAAGAAAATAGATTACTCGGGCACATGACACATTCTGCTTTGGCCTGGGGAAAACTACTGGAAAAGGTCACTGATTCAATTTATTTTTGACCCACTTTAAACTTCGTATAAAGGACAGGATTTGGTGAGCTCATTTACACTGGGCTGAACAGCACAGTTAATGTGCCTTGGGTGCTAATCATTTCAATTAACAAAAACTAATAATTTTGACTGAAAAATGTAAGCAGAGTCATATTCTCCCTCACAGCCAAATGCACAGGGTCTCTATTAATTTCTGTCAATCCATAGAGTACAGTTAGGATTGTCTCTTCTCTTTGAGATCAAATTCAATATTTGGCTGCAACCTGCCCTGTTACAAAGTCTCACCTGTCTCTCAGCGGGAAATCCACAACCCTGGTAGTTGTTTCAGGACATAATTTGTCCTTCCAACAAAGGCCATCCTGGGGTTTTTTTTGTTAGCTGGTCTTCCTCAACAACAACAACAACAAAAACCTTACATAATTAAAACTGTAGCTCCATTTTAAGGTGTTTTTAAAGACAGTTTGAAGGAACATGCTAACAGCAAAACACAAATCATGGTGAGCATAAAATTGCACACAGATTCTCTCTTAAACAGTGAGAAATGGTAAGAAACAAATTGTTGTGCTATGAAAACTGTGCATCAGAACCAAATTTAAAACAATCATTCGGAAGGTAAAATGTGATTTTTCTGGAAAATAGACTTATAATCAGGGGCATCAGTGTTAGAAACAGTTAATAGCAGAACTCTATTTAAAAGGTTTGCAGCCTTATTTTTTTGTAGCTCCCTCTAGCTTGGTAGCTGGACCAAAATATTTCTAAGTTTAGACCCATGAAGAGGCAGACTAAATAAAGAACATAAAACAACACTTTATGAAAACAAAAATCTAAAATTTACTGCTGTGGGTGTCTTCAGTAAGAGGTTCACTCTTAGGTGACTGGCTGCAGTTCTTACTCATTTCAGTGGAAGCTGTGGGATTAGGCATTTCTGAGCTCAAGTACACTTTTATCCAGCTGTGTCCATGTACATAAAGGAATTTTGAACCTGCTCCTCATTTTCCCAAACTGCTTCTTTTCAGCTTCCTTATTCTCTGCTTCCCTGTCTAAACCTTTCCTTCTCCTCTTATCTAAGAGAGAAGGACAGACATCACTCAGTTGAATCCCACATATCTCCTGGCTGGACGGTGGCTGTCCTTGTTACACCATCAAAATCCCTAACTTTGATGAGCCCAGGAGGAATTCTATTCTCCTCCAGTAATAGTAGGAAATACCACAAGATATTGCTTAGTGAAGTACTGACTTTTTTCATTTTGTGTCATCATGTTTCTCTCTCATGTAACCTTTCAGCAATATATGGAATATAAATTCTCAAGTTGTAATGACAAAACAGGAGGGAACAAGCACTGCAGACACAGACTCCTCCAAAAATTTGGGGATGTTATCACACTGCTCTGCCATCACAAGGCCCCCAGGAGCCAAAGGGCCAGCCTGGCTATTGCTGGGTACAGCCTGCACATCTTTGAAGATATTCCCCTTCTCCAACTGCAGCAGTTCAGCACATCCTGCAGAATTTAAATGTAATTACTGGCGAGAGTCTGGTTAATGTTATCTAGTAAGAAGACGACACTTCAGTATATGCATAAAGCACAAAACTTCAATAAAATTTGGATCATTTTACCATTATGACCAAAGTCAACCTTAACTGCAGAAAGTAACAGTAATCCCAGAATAAACAACAGACAATACTGTTTCTGGCTCAAATCAAGAAAGTTGCATTCAAAGTTGGAGTGGTTACTCTATTGCATCTAAACTGTAAAACTTCTTCAATGAAACTTGACTCACTGGAAGCAGAATAAGAGCTAGCCTCCCGTAAGAAAACAACATATGACTACTCTTTCCTCGTATCTATGACTAACCCCAATTAGAATTTACTCTTTTTATAAATATTCAGGCATCATTTGACGCACTGTTGAAGGAAGATAAATCTGACACCATTTCTGGATGAGGAAGAATCACAAAGATCATTCACAGGAGGCAAGTGCACTCGTCTGTGAGAAATGGGAGGTGAAAGCTCTATGAGGATGGAGCACTCTCAAACTATCTGAAGCACTTGATGGATCTTTTCCCTCCCTCTGTGATTAATAGAATGCATAAGCTATTCAGTCTCCAAGCATTTTGCTTGAGGAAGCTTTGATTTGAAAAATGAGACAAGTGCTTCCAATGCTGTCATTGATAGGAAATTAGGTGATAAAAGAGAGCGCATTTAAGCAGCTCTTAAATATTCATAATTAGAGCTGTCAAACCGCTCTACTATCCCCTCTCTCTTCTTGCATTTATCCAAATGTTCTGTCAGGAGTAATGAAAACAGCAAAACCAGGGGGATGTGACAGTACTAAAGCGCTTCAGAAGCAATCACAGGAGGACAAACAGAGGTTTTTTTGGTCCAGACCACAGTACAGATACAATAATCAAATCAGTTGTACCTAATAGTTAATTTACTATGTTGTGAGGTTTTGAATTGCTTTTCTTTTAATGAATGGTACCATCAGAAGTTTCTGCTTCTGCTACTTCCCCTCCCTCTGGTGCAGTAACAACATTTGACTTACCAACTTTTGATTGTTTTCCTAGAAATACATTCCAGGATTATTTTTCTTATGACTCTGAAAGGAAAGAGAAAATTGTACAATGCCAGATTATAATAAGCAAAAATAGGTAATCTATTTTAATATTATGAAAATTATATATATTTATATATCTTTCATTTCTAAAGCTCCATACTGACCGGTTCAAATCTCTGCCACACAAATTTCTGGAAGAGCAATACCTGCTCAGGGTGCAAATTCTCACCATTTAATGGTTCACATCACTACAAAGCACTTTCTGTGAGCACAGCTGCTCTTACAAGACAATCTTTGCTTCATTTATGTTTTTTCCATACAGCTTCTATATGAAGTTTTTCCTTTTCTATTTATGTTTTTCCATACAGCTTCTCCTAGGAGTTCCTCCTGTGCTGGAAGGCCATACAAGCAAGCTATAGCTGCAGTAGCACCAGTGCAGCCGAGGCCTTAATCCGATGCAGAGCACGCTGCAGTGGCTTCCAGCTGCCTTCAGCATCCACATGTTGGGTCTTGAGGAGCAGCAAGAGCAGAAAACAGTTTGTCACCTAGCATGTGTAATTACTGCTGGGACCATTTCTAAATGGAGCAGAGCTATAAGTTTGACTTGAAACCTATCTGAGAGATAGAGAGCAGTACAAGGCAATGATCATACATGGTAACGTTGTTCTCTGATTTTGGTACAGGAAATGAAGATAAATGAATTCTGCAATTGATGCTTCAGGAAGATGTATGCATGAAGAATGGAATTACTTCCAAAGACTTTTGGATAGGTCCTCATCACCACCTACAACTACCTAAAGGGAGGTTGTAGAGAGGTGGGTGGTGGTCTTTTCTCCCAGGTGATGGAGGATAGAACAAGGGGAAATGGCACCAAGCTGTGCCAAGGGAGATTCAGGTTAGAGATAAGGAGGAAGTTCTTTACTGAGAGGGTTGTCAGAGGCTGGAACAGGCTGCCCAGGGAGGTGGTGGAGTCACCATCCCTGGATGTATTTAAAGAGCGGGTAGACGAGGTACTTAGGGATATGGTTTAGGGGGTAGACAGGAACGGTTGGACGTGAAGATCTCAGAGGTCTTTTCCAACCAAGCGATTCTGTGATTCTGTGATTCTGTGATATCCCTATGCTAATGAAATGAGACTATCTTGTAAAAATTAAAGGGATTAGCATCTCAGTGTCTCTTTTGAGATGTTTTGCATGGTTAGAGCTGGGCAGGGGGAAAAGAGCTGATTCACAAAACGTATTGATCATATGAAAATTGATTTTATAATAGTGAGGAATGAAAAACCCCAAATGTATGCAATTCTCCGGAAAGGGAATGGAGCCCAGGACAGACTGTCAGGGTGGTGGACGCTGAATGCCCCAGCATGTTCAGCTTCAACATTGGCTCACAATAAATGGCTCACAGCTGCACGTCCCAGACTCATGTAATGGAATATCTGACAGACTAAAAGAAAGTGGCCCTCACTGGTGAACCAGGTGCCTGGATCTTTGTCCTTAAATTAGTGCACCCAGATCATGTCAGAAATGGGGCAGACAGAAAGGGCGTCTGCAATGAAAGGCAGGATGTGCTGAATGCATAGTCTATGTTCATCCAGATCTGCAAAGAGGTTGATTGAATGTGCATGTAGGTTTTGTTATAACGTATAAGAAATTAACTGTTTAAGCAGACAAGTATAATATTGTTTTCCCACGTGTTTGCTTCTGCAAAGTTTTTCTGCTCAACCCACTATCCCAAAAGCCTTTCTTGAGAGTGAGAGGGAGTCAGGAACCACAGTGTTTTCCCTTCAAACTGGACTGGCTGGCACCATTTGCATCCGCCTTTATAACTGTAGGAAAATACAAGCATTTTTGACTTGCAAAACTGTAAAGGGCTCTAAGGAGGACTGGACATTACAGCTTGTTAGGCTGCATCACTATGGTAGTCTTTCTGGAACAAGTAAGACAATATTCCTCATTCCCTTGTGTAAACGGTGGGTGGATACTGAAACATTTCTTCTGTCACTTTCTGATTTTATGTTATGTGCTTCATGTTGAGCCTTAATTTGCTGCTTTTTATAGCTCAAGTGTAAGGAATACACTAGAACAAATGTTACTACCCCTCAAAAAAAAAATTAAAAAAAGGAAGAAAAAAACCTCAAACCTGCAGCGAATATCAATTTGCATTTTTGAACAAATTTACTCGGATTACACTCCTAGTTCATCTCGGACAAGTAATCTGGTGAATTCTCCAATAAGAGACAACTACAGCTGTGAGCAGGGAGCCCTGTGCTTCGAGCATGAGGTAGGGTCAGGTCTACTGGGGAGAAGAGGCTTTGGCCAACCACCTTAATACTGGTCACCCCTTCTCACATAAGAGGAGCCGGCTATGGCTATGAGGATGATACCACCACCTGGCTTCCCCCTTCACGCAAGTCAGGACAGTACTTGTCCTCACAGCCCAGCTGCATAACGGCACTCAGGGAAGCCACACTGAATTTCTGCCTCAAAGGCTGCAAGAGGAGGAAGCAATATCTTTATATTGCAGACCTTTTTTTTGGCTTTTTTGCAGTCCCTTCATGGCTGGATCTGCAGACCTGACCTATAGTTGCTTTGGGAAGCACTCTTGAATTTCAGCAGTATGAGCAGAAGCACAATACATAAAGCACAGCTGTAAAAGTGCTTTCTAGCACAGGGTTTAATGTTGTACTAAAATATTTACAGTATCTTGGTCTTTGACCATGCAGAATAACCAGAAGGATATTGACAGCACTACAGAAGCACAGCAGTGAGTAAACAGAGTTAAGTCCTGAGCCACTGAAGCCAACAAGAAATTTCTGAGGGAGCTGGACTGGATCATTGTGTGCTACCTCTTCACAGACATTTTAAAGACATATAGATTGCTTTTCTACTGTACCCCAGAGCACAGCACTGCTGTACCTGAAAGCCTGCAGTTTCAAAGAGAACAAAGAACAGAAATCTCTACCCCTCCTCTTTCCTTCACGAGAAAATCTCAATCATTTTTAATGTGATTTTCTGCTGGTCTGTCCCATGAGCTGACTCAGTCAAGTGGGGAAGTGGCAGGGTTCCATGGCCAGAAAGGCAGGAGCACAAAACGGCACCACCACCCTCTTTCGGCAGTGCCCAGCCCCTAAACCAGTTAGCTGTATCGTCACTGCACCCCAAATGTCCCAGCACATGAGATTCCTGGCATTGGATGAAATACACAAAGCTGCCATGAGAGGCTCCAGGCGGGACAGAAGATTGCTTGGATAAGCCTCTATGAGCACGGGGTCCACTGGATAACACCTCTTTCACTGCTGTGCACAACCCCTTCTCCAGGTCAGAAGAGCGGCTGGTACCTCAGGTTAAGGACTGAAAGTGGGTGAGACATAGATGGGTCAAGAAGAGAGCATTCAGCAAGGGCAGTCAAATGAGTCTGTCCGATTGACTGGCCTGCTTTAGCCCTCAAGAGATGAGCAAAGATTTTCAAGGAATTCCTTAAGTAGTTTGATTGCCAAACCCATTTGTATAGAATCATCATCCTCTCAAAGCACCAAAGTGCAGAAGAGAAATAGACTATGAGTGAAAATGTAAGCAAAGGAATTAAAAAAAAAAAAAGGAAAGGACAGTGGAGGATTAAAAACAGCTTCTTCAGAGGAGATAAAAAGGAAGAAACAAGAAGAAAAAAAGACTCTGGATAGGGAATATATACATAGTACCTTGAATGGTTTCTACCTGTCAAGGGCTCACACAAGAAAGATAGGATAATCTCACCTACATGTGGCACCTATATAATGAGGGCTATACTTGAGTTACTCAAATTGCCACTAAGCTTACTGAAGCACTTACAAGCACTTCTAGGGCAAGCTTTGTCTTGTCTCAAAGAAGCTACCCAGAATATCTTGGTATTTCTTGTTTCTCTCCACTTTCAGTAAAAGAAGCCTTACCAACCAGCTCTATATGGACACCTATAGTGTAGACACTTCAAGCTAGTTGATGTTAATATCACTGTAACATCCCCCAAAATCCTGCATGGTCTCTTCTGCTACTTGATGTACTCCTGGACTCTTGAGCTCCACACTTCCCACCTCTCAGAGAGAGACATCACAGACAAAAGCTGTCACACTGCCAAGCTGGAGATCAGCTGAAGGCTTGGGAAACCTGGACCTGGCACTCCACAACACACAAGACAAGTAGGCCTAGATGTCTCAGGGCACCACTGAAACGCACTGTCCATTTCTAGCCATAAAGCCAATGCCTGGCCAAGTAGCAACCACTAGCTACCCACTGTGAAGACTTTGATAAATCATGTAGAAACAGCAACTATGTACACTTCAAATAAGTCAAATACAACTGCCTGTGGTAACCTGTCCTTCAGAGGCTGAGTTCAGCTCCTGTGTAAATCTCCTGAAGTCAGGGAGAAGTTGTAACAGGAACAGAACGCAAGTCCTAGTGGAATGACAATAGCAGGTATATTCAGTAGCATACTAATTCAGCTCGCTAAATTGGGCACTTTCTCACTTTATTTAAATAATTATAGCAAAAGAGACATTTATAGAATGCAAAGTTTGGAACAAAGTTCAATTTAAACAAAACTGAATGAAATAAAAAGGTGCATTTTCAGTTAGCAGAAAGAAATAGACTATATTTAGATTTTGATCAGAAATGCAAGGACTGTTTTTATCGACTCTAAATGTGGCAGCAGAATTCTGAGGTCTTTGGTACTGGAAGTGATTCTGGAGGCACATCCTCTTTGGAAGAAGATTAGGGTAATTTTCCACACATTTACGTTTATTAATAGAGAGGGAAAGAAAGATTTAGCTGTCTCAGAATTGATGGAACCTTGTAAAAGCCTCAGTGCCAGAAAAAGCTTCTGTCCAGAGCTTGCAATGCCATTCTAACAGGCCTCTCGCACCAAAGCATTGCTGTCTTCAGCCATCCACCTCTTCATCCCAAGAGAAACTGAAAAGTTACCAGGAATTCCTGATCCATTCAAGAATGTACTTTTTGAGACTGTTTTCAGGAAGGTATTCAAGGAAAATGATGCTGAGTTCAATTCACTCT
Organism: Mesitornis unicolor; assembly: GCF_000695765.1. Taxonomy (NCBI): domain Eukaryota; kingdom Metazoa; phylum Chordata; class Aves; order Mesitornithiformes; family Mesitornithidae; genus Mesitornis; species Mesitornis unicolor. The sequence goes on along the minus strand of NW_010205365.1, from coordinate 13,797 downwards.
GAGGAGCTAGGCCACGAACAGTGATGGTCCCAGTTTACATTGATGGTGGCCTTCCAAAGGGTGCTGGCAGAATCTGCACACCCATGCTGAACAATGAGATGGCTCGGCTATTTTTTTTCCTTTTTTTTTGGACTGCCAGCTTGACTCATTGCTGGCTTTCAGTATCTTTCGATGGATTTGGGCCAACAACCAAGTGACCTTGAGCTCATCATGTTCTGCCAACTGCTCTGTGATGCTGTCTGACTACTTCTCACCTCCTTCCCTGTTCTCACCTGCAGAGCACAGGGGTGTCAGCTCATCCCAACAGGACAACTTCCCTTGTCCCCTTCTACCCACCAGAGAACTGTCTTCAGCCAGACAAGGCCACATTTCTCAAACTTGTTGACTTCAGTGGAATAACTTCAGGTTTTACCTGCAAAAGAGACAGAGTGGGGATGTGCAGTGAGGACCGTGCTCATACTCGTGGGGAGCTCTGGGGTGATGTAGACCTTTTAACCATTTTGTGCAATCTCGTGCCCTCCACAACACCTCTGA
>NW_010205365.1:291-13232 GCF_000695765.1 Mesitornis unicolor | reverse complement strand
AGGAGACACTTGTGAGGGCCAAAGAAGCAGTGAAAACAGGAACACTGCCATGATCCAGAAGTGTGACTGTAGCTCTTCCAGGCACACTTGAGTCACCTTCAGCTGCCAGCTCTGGCAAGCAAGCATTTCTGCCCAGACTGCGCAAATCTGCCCAGGACCCTGGGTAAACACTTGCCTGCTGATGTCCTCAATGTCACAGCTCACTTGTTATCTGTACCAGAGCCAGGAAATTTCAGGTGAGCTCAGGATGGAAAGGCAAGCCACAGTCCACCCCCTGAACGGCACAACAGTGAAGGTGTGAACCAAAATGAGTACCTGGGATCTCTTCATACTTTGGAAATGCAAGCACAGTTGCTGCCACGCTGGATGGAAGGGATGCAAGCAAACTACACATCCCTCCTGAAAACCTCCTGTATATCTACACATGCACTAGTCTCCTTGTGAAAGAGCACCAGGTTAACTACATGCATTCACAGAACCACAGAATAATTCGGAGGCTTTTAAACCTTGTGATCCTACTGGAAGAGGAAAGCTGAAAGCAAGGCACTTATTTATAATGAAGGCATTTACAGAAGCAAGACTCTTTTCTCTGCTTACCGTGTGGTACCAAATAGAGGATTCTGTGAGCCTGTGCATCAGATAACTGTGAAAAATGTATCTGCAGTATCTTTGTTAACTATCTCACTAATGTGAAAGAAAGACTAAAGGTCATCTGTCAAACGCAGTTGTGAGGCAGGAAAAAAAAATCTCTCATGTTGGGTATCTTGAAACCTTTAGTCTCATGATATTTTTGTTGAATAGAGAAAATGTGATCAATGAATCATTAGGAGTCCTGTGCCTGATAATGGAGGTCAAGAGTGCCTTTTGATGATGAGTTTAAGATGCTTTCATTAACCTGTCTCAAGATTGTGGTTTGCTTTCTAATGTGATAAGTCCCTCTCCAGCACTTGAATTTTAAATATTTAGAGATCTTCACTGTCAAATGCTTCTCAGTAATGCTTCATAATAAATGAATTATTGTGCAAATGAATTTCAAGGTAGTTTTTAATAAAATCAGAGAGATTTCAGTACTCTGTAAAGACTAAAATAAAGGTTACTAATAGGAAGATACCTGGAAATTAATAAGAAACTAGGTGGATCTCATTTTCTTTTCACACTAAGTTTCTGAGTATGTAAATACACTAGTTTATAATTCTAACTGCCTCCAGTTAAATTCTGGCTCATTATAACAGTACATATGTGAGAAGAAATGAATTCATCTACTCTCAGGTCCTAAGAAGCAAAGCCATTTTCAGCCTTGATGCTTTCTGATACAAACTCTATTTTGCATCTTGTTGGCTACATAGATTACATTCACATTTGCTTCACAATTCTGTTACACAGTTAGAGAAGTCCAAAGTGATGTCTGACTAAATGAGAATCAGGACATCGCACATAAATTTTCATTCCTGTTTAAGGATCCCGATTCCCATTTCATTTACACCAAAGTGAATCACAAGTAAAACCATTTAAATTCACTAGACTGTACAAATGGGGAAAAGGAGTAAGGAAGATATTAATTAGAGGAGGTGAGCAGCAGTATTCTCTATTTAAATGGCTGCATGCTTTGTAGAGTTAGAATATATAGGATTTTGTTTGTGCACCCTTTTTAAAACTCTGACAGCTTAGGCCTTCTTGGAAGACAGTTCCAGTATCAGTTCTGAATTTATAAAAAACAGCAGAGCACCTTCTCATTAGGTCCTGTCAGCCCCAACTGTTCATGGTAGATGAGTTTCCTGTATCCTGTTTTCACCTGATGATATGTTAGAAGACAAATTATTAAGTCACTAATTAGGCTGGTAGCTGTTCAAATTCATATGACTTCACTTCTATTGTACAGCTACGTGACATAGTGCTCAATTGTCTTATCTGCCATCTGCTTTGGTGTCAAGATGTGCTTTTTTTCCAAGTGACATTCTGTTGTCAATTGCAGCATTCTTGAAATTTCTAAACGTCTTTGTTGAGAAGTTTGTGGTCTACTTCATGTTTCCACAAGAAAGTGTGGTGGATCACCACCAGTACTATGGGACTTGTTGTCTGTGGCAAGCAGAGGGATAGCTCACCCTGTCATTTCTAGGCAGCACCATAGAAAATTCTGAAGCTTTGCAGTAATTTCTCCCAATTTCCTGCCAGTTTCACTTCTGTTCGAAGGATTCAGATCACTTCACTTGCTCTGTTTGCTATTGTGCTCTTCACTTGTTCTACACGTTCAATATTCTTCTGACATTACAGACAAGTATGGCATCAGAAAAATAATGTTAGTCACAAGGCCTTGGTCATCTCATACAGGTCAGGACTGCAAAGAGTTACTGCAAAGAGTTAATATGCTGTTGAGATGCTCAGCTTACTGTTCTCAATTTAATTTAATATGGGCTGGCTGTGCACTGTACTATCTTATACTCTATACTGTATTGTATTCTATAAGGGAGAACCTCTCATTAGGCAGCAGTTGTGCACGAAATGATGTTATACTGGCTTACGAGCTGTATGTGAACCAAGTGTGTGATCTTGAAAAAAAACCAACAAACTGGCGTTATTCTTTGGGTTACTAAGAGGAAGGCCATCGGCATGACCTGGAATGAAAGCTACTGATTTTCATTTAAGGAATCCAAGCCTAAGAAAGATGTAAGCATATCTGAAAGTTTTCAGGTGACAGCAACAAGAATAAAAGGTCTGAAGAACCAACAACAGACAAGGATGGGTTAGAGGCACAATTATCATCACTGTAATATCTGGAGGGCTTTCCCATTTGCAGTGCTGCAAGTGTAGGATTTTTGAATTCTTGACTCAGTCCTCCCAGCCCACAAGCACCAACATGTTCTCTTGGGGAAACTTAAACATCTCAGGGAACTGTAGGGTATAGGTGGGAAAAGCTATCTTGCTGAGGTCCACAGTGCCCATGTGGGTATGTAACACAAGTTACACGGGTGTTAATAATTAAGTATCTGCAAGATTTTTTCCCTTTACTTCTGTTTTCAACAGCTTGGCTTAATTGTACCCTCTGAGGGTACTTAATTGTGTCTCACAGATACTCAATTACTAATATCCTTATACCTAACTGTGCCCTCAGAAACACACAACACAGAGCAACTCTGGCCTGATGCTGTAAAACTGTGGCCTCCACTGACAGTCTGTGCACAAAAGCAGGCTCAGACAGCTGGCAAAGCTGATGTAACCCAAGGTAATGCCAAGTCATGCCTGTCAAGCATCAGGCTCTAGACCTGTACCGTAGCAATGAATTTGGTTCATAAAAGCTTTCAGGATCAGGCCCTGCATAGCTTTCATAATGCATTTAAATAACTTCTCTATGACACTGAAAAAAGTAGTTCGTGCCATACAGAAAAAGGTCACAACAGTACTTCCATTTCAACAAGAGGTAATTAACATATTATTTGGCCTTTCCTTTGTCAGTTCTTCTAGTGATGTACACGGCCAGCAGTTACACAAGGACCCAGTTGTACTACTATTAGCAGAGAAAAATTCCATTGAGAAACTCCAAAAGTTGCATGGAGGTGTTATTAAATAACAGAAGGTATTTGCACATTTCCACTTCTCTGCTTTAAAGTTCAAACTGAGAATAAAGACATCCCATAGGACATGGACATTGAAACAAAATATACATCCAACAATCCATGTTCTATTGGTTTATAGCTCCTTCATTTCGATACCACAGTGAGAATGCAGGACCTTCTGGTCTTTTGCTCAGTGGGAGATCTTGGATTCAAAACCTGCAGTTAAATCCATACCTCACTTCTAACCTGAAATCAGTAGAACCCTTCATGTGCCTGAATACCTTCCTGAACCAGGCTGCAAACAAGAGGAGCTTTCTCACCTAGTTCAGCTAAAGATGAAGCTGAGAGATGAAGCAAGGAAGCAGTTTGTCTGAACTGTTCTCATCTAGCACTAACTCTCATTATCCTGGCAAGTCCCACCCACTGCCCACAACATATGGAAAACCTGGCTAAATTTTGCTCTTCTTATCCTAACATAAACAGTAATGTAATGGCACAATTCAGTGCTGCTACAGTGAAAGTTTGCTATGGATTTGAAGTTAAAATGTGTCTTCTGGGCTCTGCAAGCTCTATCATCCCATTCGTTTTTAGACAGAAGCATAATGTGAAAGCAACTTTTGTTCTCATGTTACCACCCTGAAAGACAGCAGAATTAAGTATTTAAAGTCATTTCAGGGACTTGTACATCTGGGCATTTTGCAAAAAGCAAGTTTGCAGCAATCTGTTGAATTTTCCAAAATTATAATGAAACCAACTCAGAATCATAGCCTGTGTCCTGTTTGATCACATCTCAGCAAAGCTTTATACAAAAAAATATTGGTGCGTTTCTAAAAGGAGGGGTTCAAAGCTTTAGTTCACAAGGTTCTTAAATTCATGCTTAATTTAATCTGTCTGGTTTAAAACGTCAAAATCCAAACAAAGCAAAATGCATGCAGATAGCTTGCAAAACAAATGTACCTACCTGAAGGTATGTAGGAAGGCAGATTTACAAGCATATTTCATTACTACATGTACGTAATGTCAAAATAGTGTAATTTACACAGAATATGCAAACTCAAATGTGAAGGTATAATAGCAAGATTATCTTATTTTCAAAGGACAGCAATCAATATTGCAGCCAAAGTGCATTTTTCATATATGTAAAACAAAGATCCCATGCCACCTTGAAGACTACTTCTGAATCCATTAATATGATAAATACAATTATTTTAATTTCTGATCCAAAATCAGTCTTTTTATCAACTAAGATATTTTATAGGATCCATCTACTTTTCCTTCAGTTCAGATTGTTTGAGTTTAGAGTGTTTATTTAGAAGACACAAGGCTTAGTGTCAGATGTTCCCATCATAATAAGTCACAGCCTGAACAAGACCATCTCCCAAGATCTGCGAATATCCTCAGTCCAGTCCTAAACCATCTACAGGTTTTTTTCTTTCTCTAATCAGCAAAAACATAATGAGAATATGCTTTATCTAGAGCTGTTTTGCACAGCTTGAGTAACTTGGAGTGAAGGAAAAGCTGCAATCATTCAAACCATTCATTTAAAGATGTTGCTCTCCTCCTTCTTCCCTACTGATCCTCTAAAACACATTTACAAAGTATTTTTCCACTTAGCTTTCTTCTTCTTTCCTCTACTCTCTGCAATTGTAGACGTCTGTATTTTCATTGATGTAGGACACAAAGCCCAGGAAAGGCCTTACGAAGTGAGTGAAAAGCAACTGCTTTCCAATACATAACACTGCCCACACCAAATGTACAGCTGGGATTCTCCATGATCCTCTAATTGACTGGTAACATCAACAAGGGTTGAGTCATAAGCTTAATTCACAACTCAACTCTTTCTCAAACTTACCATCAACTATTTCTCAAACTTACCACCACCTTACCACACCATTCAAACTTACCACATCATTTATATCAGTGCTGAGATGTCTGCATTAATACAGTGAAGATGGAGGAACAATAGAGGGGAACAAAACGGATGAGAGGAAAACACGGCTCCAGGTAGTAGGCTATGTGGAGCCCCTCTGAGGTGCTCCGGATGTGTGCGTAGGGAGCAAGGCAAGCGTTGGGAAGCCCAGAGAGGAGGTTGGTGCAAGATCATCCTCCAGAGAAAAGGTGTCCTTTCTCAGAATTTAGGATATTTGGACAGCTAGAAAATGCAAATGCCTGGCCCTGTAAATACTATAGAGAAAGAAGCGACAACAAACAGTCCTATTTCCATTCAGCACCTCATGCTAACAGATAGTCCCAGTAGCAAAGGCTGAACATCAGTCGTATGAGACATCTGCAGGTTTTAAACCAAGAGTTAACAGTATTGTAGATTAAGCCATTTATGCACCCTTCACTAAAGAAACAAATCTTTTATTTTGATTCTTTCATTTATTATGTGAAAATATTTATTTATTTATTTTCATTTTATTTCTCCCAACTACTGCTACACTCAGAATTGCCCTGCCCTTGCCTTAAAATTTCCTCAGTAACTGAGGAAAATTACAGATTGAGCAGTTCCTGCAGTGCCTTTAGGATTTTAGAAATTGAGATTCTATCCCGTTTTACAAGTTTGCCCCTTTTCCTGTAGTGCAGCATCTGATGAACACTGTACGCTGCAGAAAACTAAAAGATGAAGGACACACTGTGCAGAGCAGCTGATTTGGTTTTGTGGCAGCACAAGAAAGGCTCTGAACAGCTCAGAGAATTTCATCCCCTCCAAGGACCCAAGAGCTCTGATGCAGACTAGGACAGGGAATTTCCTGCCCATGCTCTGAGAGCTTTCATTCAGCAGTAGCGGGGAGGTTACCTTGTGATGGCCAACATTGATCCTGCTCCCAGTTATATCTCCCAGCATCCCTCTGAGACATTTCCAAACTCTTTGAAGGAATGACTGAGCAACCTATGTAGCAACTGGTTTAGTTTACAGTTTATAATAAGGTAATTATATTTTTTATATATATATATATAACGTATAAGGTAACCTCAAACTGCTGCCAGTTACCCTTAATGCACCAGGCTGTGATCTCTGGCTGCTACAGGAGCAATTATGGGAGATCTTTGCTGCTACATGAGCAGTTATGCCACCTTTACAAGACAGACTTCTTCAAGAAGAGGTTTGGTAGGCTGCTGCAGGCATGAACGCCAATTGTGCCTCCAAGGGAAGCCATCCTCACTTGTGAGTCAAGCTGTGGCTATTTCCCTCAGAGACAAAGCCAGCTTGAGACTGCTGCTCCCTCTCGAATGTCTAGCCATGTGTTCACACTCCCATCCCACCCCAGAATCTACCTCCCTCAGCTACGCTGATTCAGCTACCTTGTGAGCATGGGCTAAAACCTGTGAATTGACTGTGTTAACCTCTGGGACTTCTTTTTCAGCGCAAGAACTATTTTAACCAAATCTCTTGTCACTGGGTAATGACGTAAGAGTCACAGCCTCAGGCTGTATGACATTCAAAACGAAAAATACTTGTTTAACAGAGATTCTCCTAATTTACTCTGAACCACAATATACATCCTAGGTACAAGCTCATACAAGTTTACAGATGATTCTCATCTTACGTGAGTCACTTCTGGTTACATGTGGTTGAAAACTTCCCTAATATCTCAGATTGAACCTATAAAGGGTAGTATTCCTGTGTATAAAAAGATTTAAACTGATACTTTTTTCTCCTTTCAATTGTAACTATTGTCTGAAAATGTATTAGCAAGATCCTGATGTGACTGCAACCGATGTGATTGAAACATCAGATTTGAACCAGAGCACTTGGTATCTTTTACTTGGACACCTACAGCACACACTTTCAAAGTAGCTTGTGGGAGGCACAGTCGCACACACAAATGATTTTGCTGCTTCAAGGCAGGAAATGCATGTACATTCCCTACTCCTTATCACACCATGTACATTCCCCACTCCTCCATCACACCACCATCAATGTGTATTTCATCACGCTGGTATCAAAGGTCGCTTAAAACTTAAAGAACAAAATACTCCAAAACCACACTGAGGACAAAATTCCATCCTGACTGGTCAGCCTTGCTGATGAATGGAAACGTGGAGGATAAAAGGTTACCAACTGGACTTGGGGACCCTCTTCCTTGCTGAATGTCAAGTAGTGTCAAGGCTTTGAAGACAACTTTGGCAAGCAACACTTCAGCATACACCTCCATGTCACCCAGCAAGGGTTGGGAGAAGATGCAGACGGTTGCGGTGTGTCTATGAAGTGACACTGACTCAGATTCACTGTATTGAACTTTTTGCTCCATTAGATTTGCTATGTATCCTCTCAAAATTCAGTAGCGACTATGACACAGCCTTCGCATCATGGATGAAGACTTACACATTCCATCTTGCTCCCAATGTCAGAGACATTTCCAACCATGGACCCAATCCAAGAATGGAGCAACCATTTTTCCAACCCTAACGATTTTATGATTCTATAGTTTTTCTTCTTCTGGCTTCAAGTGTAGACTGAATCCAGGGCAAATCACTGTGCATGACAGATTTCTTCTAAAAGAAGGAAATGTGTTACATGCCTTTTTAAAAAACTTGTACAAGTAATCTTATGCCAAAAAGTAGGTCTACGCTAGACAGGTGATAAGAAGGACTGACCCTAGAAAAAGAACATGTTACTATGCTGCCGTTCTTTCCATCACTGTCTGATGAGTTCTCACTCTGTTCTTTAAATTCTCCTAAAAAAACCCAACACCTAACAAACCCAAGCCACACCACTGCTGGTACTTCTAATATTAAGACCACGCTACAAGAAAACTTTCTCAAAAAATCAGGTCACTGTACAGCTCATAAAAAAGCAAACCACATCACCATCTGTTTTCAGCCTGATTCCCTAATGCATAGCAAGACAGGCACCAAGCACTTGGGAAGGCCTCAAATTAGCTTAGCTTTGTTTTGTTTACCCAAAATCAGTTCAGTGAAGCCACACAGTCACAGCCAGTCAATTGATCAAAATAGATTCTGGTCTACCAATCACTTTCCACAACACCTGCAGTCATCCAAATCTCTCCGCTATCTCGCCAGCTATCTATGTTCTGGCTTCTGAACCAAAAATCGGGCTCTACTTGGTACCTGCTTGTAACTGTGTTCCCAACTACCCAGTCTTAGGTTTTGGAACCAGAGCTACAACCTCCTGAGTTTCATCTTCATGGTTTTTCACAAATACAGCATTCCGCTAAAATCACACCAAATCTTTGGACAGGAAACCTAACCTTGCTCATTTATAAACCAACTAGAAACATTTTTAAGCATGTAAGCACAGATACTGTCATCAACAGCAATAGAACTTGCTTAGAATTAAGCATGTCCTTTAGTGTACTTCTAGTAAGGCCTTACGTTGGTGAAACCACATGAAGGAACTACCCATTATCTGTAATCAGTAATTTAACTCTTTCTTGAATAGTAAAAGCTGTGACTACCAGGCATATTTTTATTATAGTGCTGAAGTCAATCCTGATATTTGATAAAAGATGGTGGCTCTGGACTTTGCAATTTTTTTACTACTTACACACAGTTTTTTCGCATGATATGGACTAGTGAACACAAAAGAGTCTTTCTTTAGCCAAATTTTCGTGCCTATGCTTCATTATTTGCACTGCAAAAGCACTCACGTGTCCCGGGAAATAAGATACACGCTGAATGAAATACATGCAAATACATTTTACAGAGGTAAAATGTGTATTGGAAAACAGAATTTAGTCCACAAACTGTTGTATTTAATTTAGCCTCAGTGAGCAAACAGCTTCTCCTTTACAGGAAGAAATCCTACAGCATAGATTTTTACTTCAAAGTGTACTGAGCAAAGTTGGTGGAAAGGAATGATTCGGAGACACTGTGGGTAGTTTAAGGGCACTTTCTACTATTTGCCAAAATTGCCAGCACTTTGGGTTTTCCTGATAAAAGTGTTCTTCATAATGATCCTCATAGCAGGCTTATGAATTCGTTGAATCATCTTGTAACTACATCTACTGCCATCCAGAGGTAAATGGCAAAAGTTTGAAGAGTAAATCTAATGGTATTGCTAACAGTGAGACACAAATATGTGCATTGGAGCAGTTCCTATCAAACACAGCATTGAAGTTGCAGCCCAGCTGAACAGAAACCACAAAAATAAAAGTTACATAGTATAATTCTTTATTATTTTCCAACCGAAAAACAAAACCAGCAGTTTAACACATTGATGTTGCTGTTCTTTTGGTGTGTATCCTGCATTATGCTTTCTATTAATCTTTTGGAGAAGTGTTTCTGCAGATTACACTCTGCCATCTTATGTTTTGCATGCACACCTCAACTGTGGTTAAAAAAAAGAACAACCCAAAATGCTACAGCCTTCTTCACCCCAAAGAAAGCCTGCAGTTTGCAACAGCACCCAATTTCTGTCTGACCATCTCACAGTAAAGAAATTACACAAACACTAAGGAATTAAGCACATGCACACATGCCATGACATGTATTAGTATTGTTCATTCTGAGGGAGAGAGAAAACCTCATAGAAAGAGAGACTAATGATGAAATTGTTTAAGTATCTACGGACTGTGAGTGCCCACAGTTAGAGATAATTGCTTTCACATCCTATGGCTGAGCACTCACAAATCCAGCCACAGGCAGTTCAAGAATGCAATATTTGAGATTCTATAACAAGGAACAAAAAGCAGAGATGATCAAAATGAATAAACATTTCTAAAAATTCATTCTTTAGAAATCACTGAAAAGGCCTACTAAGAAAGCTGGAGCAAATATGAGACAATAAAAACATTAATTTCCTAACAGCAACTTCTATAATTCAACATTGATATCATCCTTTCATCTTTTCAAAAGCCCAAATTTTCAACAGTACACACGCACCTATCCGCTTAAGGGAAGCTGTGTGCCTGCTTGTAATTCTCAGCGCTACACAGGGAGGTACAAGCTCAATGGCTATGATTACCACAGTCAGCATCTCAGAGGCCACTTCTCACAATGGGACAGTTTCCCAAAATAACCGTAAATCTGTTTACAACTCGTGTTTGGTTTACAGATCCATTCAAATATTCCTCCAACTACCACCTTCCCAAGCACACCACGAAATCACAAACTCAGAAATGTCCTGTCTGAATAATACACCATCGCTATGTACCGCAGGAACAAATTTTATAGTCTGGCTTCACTAACAGGCAATATCATGCTGAGCACACCAGAAGCACAGCCAAATGAGGTTCCTCCTTCAGTTGCATCCTGTGCTTACAGGACAAAAAGTTTGGCACTGCCAGTAAGCTAAGCAGGTATTTATTTCTTCTACTCCTCAGGAATAGGTCTAAACAAAGCCTGTGACATTTCTGCTTCTGCCAGAAGCTTTTTCAGAATTATCCTCTAAACATGTTTTTAGATTATATCTTTGTAAGCACTTTTTGAAATATCTTTAAGAATGTGTTGAAACTTGTGACAAGTTTCATAGACTTAGCTAATTTGCTGAAAGTGGGATTTTCGTAAAAAGCAAGGAAAAAAAAACCACCAATGCAAAAGCATCTACAGATTTCCTCTGATTATAACTGTTACTATTGAATCATGTATGTGGAGACTAAATACACAGGATCAATTCATTGCCTCCAGCAATGAAACACACAATAAAGATCAGTAAAAGGAGGAAAAAGGCCATTAAAACAATTCACCTGTGAACTCCATCTGAGACCAAGCACAGGATTTCCTGTCACTAATCCACAATCAAATGGATGCCTCTATTAGGCTGCTATCGCAAAGTAACACTGAAGCAATGGAGCAAAAGAACAGTTCCATTTACTGTACTGGGTCCACTCATACAGTAAATGACAATTTCTGGAATACATTAAAAGGCTGGAATTCAGTTCTACACAGCAGTTGCCAGAAAGTAGTTTTTACCTCCTGAGATTCTTCTTCCCTTCCTTAGCAGGTTCACGCTATTGGGTAAAACAAAAGCAATTCCTGGTATGCACTCCTTCTGCTATACCAGTGATGTGCAGTCATCAAATGCTTAAAGTGACTTTGGAAGTGCAATAGATATTACCAGTTATGTCCTCTCAGTCTCAGACATTTATCTGAATGCTTCTGGGCTTTGCACAGATACAGAACAAAAGAACTCTTAAGAGTTAGCTGCATACGGATAAAACAGGAGACTACCAGGATCTGTGTAAAGGTTATTGACCAGACTGCCGAAACAGTGAACCTTGCAGTTCAGAAGTATAAATGTATGCCTAAATCTAATAAGTACATGTACATCTCTTCAAGGAACTGTCTTTAACGTTATCTGTAATTTCAGGCGAACTATGAGCTGTTCAAGACAGGGAACAAGATATTATCCAATGCAATGCCATCTTGTGGTAAACGGGAAAACTGTCTGTGGCACCCGGCCTGGGTTTCAAGGCACAGGGACTCTGCTGCTTCACGGTACACACATCATGCTCGGAACTGCTGACTGGAAAAAAAGAAAAAAAAATCATGGTTATACTTATAAAGTCTAAGTTGTGATATGCTAGGCATTAGAATTTGAGGATCAGCTATATGTCTTCATTTCACAAGGCTGGCATTTTATTTTCATTCCAACAATACTGCTGTGGAATTATACCCAGAATCACCTCCATCACCCCAAACATAACGCAAAGGTAGAGATGTGCTATAACTTAGCAGATAATTGTATCTAGTATATAAACTCCTATCACTTTCCTTGGCTACAGTGAAGTGCTATCGTGAGCTTGTTCTTAGGGGACCAGGGATCAGCTCAAAATGTCATGGCCATACAAGCCAAATCACTGTATCGCTATAAAAGGATTCTTCCATAGCCCTTTTGTTTAAAAATAGCATGGCAGTATCTTTGACCCAGCTGGCCTTTGGGTGTACGCAGTATCACCCGATCACCTCACTTATATTCTTATGCTCGATGAGCCATCGGCCAGGTGACACAGCTTTCCAAACGCGATTCCTCCCTTCCCTTCTCTGTGGGGACACTTGCCCACAAGACCTGTGTTAATTTCTGTGGAGCTACAATACAGCACTTGAACTTAGGTCCTGCAACGAGGTTTTACAGGTGTTGCTATACAGCAATGACTGTCACACATAATGATATGCTACCAAGAAAGAAACCCAAAAAGACATGGAAAAGGTATTTTCCTGTTTTTCAGCCTCAGACCCGATCAGTGTTTAAATGCAATAGCACGCCCTTTACACTGGCAGTGGTGTGGGGAGCTGCTAGGGCCCCATCTCTCTGTACTACAGAGCTTTTGGCGTCTGCCTTCCCTCACACGCAGGCTCCTTCCACACATTGCCCACCTCGGCCCCGCTTGGGGCGGCGGCGGGAGGCGGGTTTAGGGCCGCTCCGGCCCCCGCACTGCCCAGGCCTGGGGGTCGCTGGGGATTTCACCGGCACCATTGGCAGCG
>NW_010205365.1:0-260 GCF_000695765.1 Mesitornis unicolor | reverse complement strand
CGTAAGTCAGGGCGTCCCCTGACAGGAACAGAGAGGAATGAAAGTGCGGTGGCACTCCAACAGCCGGGCGTAACCGGCCTCCCTCGGGCGGGGACCACAGTTCCCCCCACTCTCAGCCACCTCCCGCTCCCTGGGCCGGCGCAGACTGGACTACAGCTCCCGGCAGGCAGCGCGCCGGGCCCGTCCCGAGGTGCTCTTCCGGGCTCGGAGGCGCGCTTCCGGCGCGCTGAGCCGGAGGAGCTTTGCTGCACTTCCGGGAG
>NW_010205364.1:7839-16704 GCF_000695765.1 Mesitornis unicolor | reverse complement strand
GGCCCGGCCACCGGAGCGCGGCCACCGCCGCCCGGGACGGGAGCAGCTGGGGCACACCCGCCTCGCCCCGGGAGAGCCGGGACCGGGACGCACCCGGCGCAGGAGGGTGGCACCGGCCTGGAAAAAAAAATCACCCCCTGCCACCTGCGGCGGTGAGAAATAGGAGAAAAGCTTCAAAAAATCTTCTATTTGTATACAGCAAGGGTCAGGTCCTGCCGTTTACAGAGTGAAACTGCATCGTTAGACCAAAACGCCTTATTTGGCTGCTCAGATACCGTTAATGTGGCTCTGGCCCCTGGGCAGTTCTTTCATTTCCCTTTTAGAATAATGAAATACAGTGCACATCTTCAAATTGCCTTGATCCAGAGCTTTGCATAAAGCGAATGGTAAATCCCAAGGAGAAGCAACCGCTGCCCACAGCATTCATCGTGTACATGTGCTTTTGTGCTTGCACGATTATGAAGTTTACTTGTTCAAGTCTCTGAAGGAACAGGAATCTGTATACAGAGCTTTACTGTGATGGCTCTGACCCTCAGAGGCCAAGGCTGCACACCTAAAGTTAAGCAGGTGCGTAAAAATCAGTGGCCAAGACTTATTTTAGCTCCATTCGCACTTACATCTTCGTCTGATAAACTTATGTCAGCTTGACTTGGTTAAAACAGGATCTAATTGGTAGTCAAGGGGGGAAAACCAACTGACACTACAGGAATTAACACACAGGTAAAGAAAAATCATGAAAACTACTAAAAATTGAATGAAATCCTATTGTAAATGATGGTTGGTTATGACAAACAACTGGAATTGGCAGTGCAAAAATATATATATATCTATAGGTCTATCTGTAGATCTCTCTATATATAGAATTATAAATAGATACACATGAACCACTGTAGCCAGTTTCTGCCTTCTTGGAATGCAGACACCCTGTTTCCCCTTGTAATAAGCCGTGGATGTTTATTCCCCTTTCGTTAATCTTATAATTCTGTTAAAAATATCAGTAATTTGTAACTTGAAGAAAAACCTGTGAAGAAACACAGAGCTGCTCAGGAGCAGGAGGGTCGCAGTGTCCCAGCCCATGGCCCAGCAGGGGACAGCGCTCGCCGCACACCTCAGCAACAGCAAACGGAGACCAAAGCTTTGCCTTCCTGGCTCAGAGCAAAACAGGGAAAGCCTCAACAGCGGAGTCTCAAGATAGAGCCATAAATTGGCCTGGAAAAATAACTTCCTGGTTTTGTCAGCAGTACAACAGTTAGAAAAACCAAGTGTGATTGTTTCTCTTCATAGCAGAGTATCATCTGCCTTTTTCCTTCACTAGTTACATTTCATTGGGTAGCATTCACAGAATCACAGAATCCCAGAACGTGAGGGATTGGAAGGGACCTCCAAAGCTCATCCAGTCCAATCCCCCTGCCGGAGCAGGAACACCCAGATGAGGTTACACAGGAAGGCGCCCAGGCGGGTTTTGAATGTCTGCAGAGAAGGAGACTCCACAACCTCTCTGGGCAGCCTGGGCCAGGGCTCTGTCACCCTCACTGAGAAGTTTCTTCTCCAATTTCAGTGGAACCTCCTGTGTTCCAGTTTGTGTCCGTTACCCCTTGTCCTATCATTGTTTGTCACCGAGAAGAGCCTGGCTCCATCCTCGTGACACTCACCCTTGAAATATTTATAAACATGAATGAGGTCTCCATTCCAGCTTCTCTTTTCAATTTCCTCATTATCACTACGTTCACTTTGTGAACCACTGTGATTTCATGGATGAACAACAGATTTGCTACAGTCTACAGCACAGTCATTTAAGCACAACGCATCGCTGGGGGACTAAATGCACCACTCGTGTCATGAATATTTCAGTGTCAGTTGCAGACTAAAGCACAGCTGAGCCTCCCCAGGTTCTGCGATCAAAGTGCGGCAGCAACCCATTAATGCAAATATCTGGGCTCTTACCTGCTCCATTTTCACCAGCATTGCAGGCACGGCCTCCAGCGACAGCAGCTGCTATCAGCCTAGGACGTTATCAGGGTTAAACTGCGCATTCGAGCCTTTGTCTGCTTCTGCCTGCGAGAAGCAACAGCTCCACTGACCTTTGAAACCAAAACTCCACACCGAGCCCTACATCACGTGCGGCTCTGAATCCACTTAAGCTTTTGGTTTATTCCCAGTGGTACCATTTAAGCAGCTCAGTCTGAACTCAGGTTTTTCCCTTCGCCACAGCCAGCGTGAGCAAGTGGCCCCACCGCGTGTGTAAAATGGACTCAAAGCCCCGGCGCTGAGTCTCATTGTGGCTTCCCTTTTCCAGCGAACAGGAGGAGGGCTCCAGTGGGGACAGCCAGGTCAGGGATTCTGGCACCTCTTCGTTTTACATTTAAACCCAGCACCGCTCAGATCTTGCTACACAATGCACTGAGATGGATGAGCGGAGAAATAATTTCTTGTTAAATTATATATTTTTTTCAATATAAAGCGGTATGCACCACAACACAGAAGTAATTGATTCCTGCAGTGAAGACTTCAGTCAGTTGAGCTACCAGGATCAAGGCTGCAGGTCTGGGGATGGATTTCCTGTGTGTGTGAAACTGGCCAGATCACTTACACTGAACTTGACGCAGCACTCAAAACTTCCCCTTTACTTCCACTCTTTACTCTCTCCCCAGTCCCCTCTGTTATTATCTATATGTTAAAGCTTAAAGAAAATAATCTACACTGCTGTAAGGCTAGCATAATTATTTGCAGGAGTTGGCCTGTTCTCTCTGTCAGTATAAGCATGCTCCTGATAGTTCAAAAAGGATTTAAAATGACACAGGCAAAACCACCAATTAGGCTAATGAGTTTTGAGAATGAAGGCTGCATGAAACGAGCACATGGCCCTCACAAGAGCTTAGCCCTGTGGTATCTGCAGCATTTTGTTTCACCTGGTATACACAAAGTCTTGTTAATTTGATAATGTCATTATTTCCTATTTACATCATTATCCTGTAGTATCAGTATTATTGTTTTATCAAACCTGTCAGTTTTATTTCCCAACCCGTGCAGTCTCTCTCCCTTCTTCTCTTTTCTCTTCCCTCCTGGGGAGGGCAGAGGGGTTCACAGGGAGCGTCTGGCCAGGGTTCAGTGCCCAGCCCAGCCCTAAATGACAACAATCATGTCAGAAACGGCAATACAGCCAACACGCTAAGCTTTGTGTGCTGTCTCCCTGCAGCACACGAGCAGATGTAGTGACAAGTGAGATGTGGAGCTTAAGTACCAGGATTTACTTTTGTATTGAGAAAAACTCATGGGAAAGGAGAGGATGAAGGAATTGTGGGGTGTACATACAGCACAGTTCAGCCAAGTCCTTTCGGTAGGACTAGAGAATACAGAGTCTGAGACAAGACTGAAGATTTAAGATTAGAACAAAGAACACTAGGTCATGTAGTTTGTTTTGGGGCTTTGTCCCTGGTTCGTGAAGGAAACAGACAAATTCTGTAATTAAAAGTTTTTATTGTGCTAAAACGCTCGTAATTTTAGGTGCAGTTAAACAGATTCTTCCCACCTTGCCAAAATTCAAGTCTGTACAACAAATGCATGCACAGTGGGTATCGTCCCACCCCATTAAGACAACTTCTGTTATTCCCCTCCAAAGATGTTGTGGCAATGCAAGAGACCAGTGAGCAGAGCATTCATAAAACAGACATTTCTCTGAAGGCACTGATCTTGGCCAGTTACACAAACATGTTGTTAAATGCAGTAGCTTTGAGTCTGATCTGAAAATCCTCTTCTGCAGATCAATAGCTGCAGTATCTAGATTTAAACTGAATATAGAGCCCATTAAGAATATAAAAAGTACCTGTACAGTCCAGCTTTCTACATTGGTTCTACATTGTGTGCCACAGAGGAAAAAGGGTACAAATCAGCGCTGTTCTTGCCATTGGTGTTGGAACCACCAGTGTGCCACAGAGGAAAAAGGGTACAAATCAGGGCTGTTCTTGCCGTTGGTGTTGGAACCACCGTGATCAGCAAAAGCAGTTTAACAAAGTTGTAAACATGAGATAGATGCAGAAAGCCACCTTTCCCGATACCAGATTTCATGTCATCCTTGTTCACCTTCCCTAAACTTAAGCTGCTTTCTCAAAAACAAAGCAAGCAGCTTCAGCATACAAGTAAAAGTGAACCAGTGAATGCTTTTCAGAGTTCAAGAACGCAGTCATGTCATCAGTAGTCTGGAACATCAGTCACCTACGGCTTCTCAGGATGACCACACAGTTTTTCTAAAACCACATCACTTTAGACCGTTGCTGTAGTTCCTACTAATCTGTGTTATGTACAGCATCCAAGTTCACCTTGAACAAGTAGTCTGTTGGAGTCTTCTGTAGTACATGAACTTCTTGGTACTTTTTCTTAGTACCAAGAAGAGATTAAATTTTGTTTTTATTACCTGCAATGGGAAAACATCACTAAGTTTGGGTTTTTCACTCTTGTTCCCACCACAGAGTAATCGTGTCTGCTGGGGGTAGGAAGGCACTGTACTCCACAAACCAGGTGAGCTAGAATTACTGTAAAACTGAAGTCTTGTTGAGATCTGTACACTCCCACACTCTATTACACCACTTGCCTCTGCGCACCCCTATGCTCCTGCCATCTTGCACTCCACATCCGCCTGCAGGGCTTTTGCATCTGAACTGCACACCTACAGCAGTGTAAGGTCTTGCTAAAGGGCCAGGGCTCAAACCTCTGGCCAAGCCACTTTTACCCCACCACCCGTACAGGAGACGCTGCCCATCACCTGAGGAGCTGTGACACTTAAGCTGTGTGAAGGAAGGAAAGTTGTAGGTGATACAGAGTAAGAAAGAGTTCACATCTTGGTTCACAAGCAGCAGATTCTCTGCAACCTACTACTTCCTCTTCCTCCCTATTGAACGCTCTCTGTTGTCTGTCCTGACACCACCTGCTTGGGTCAGGTTATAAGAAACTGGGCTGGAAAGCACAACACCAAACAGCACACTGCAAGTGCCCCAATGACGCAGCCTTCCCAGCACTGGCTGTGAAACACAGATGTCATTCTCCTTCCTTCCCCAAAACGAAGCAGATTGTGCAGACAGTCATACCTCCTTTAGTTAAGTTTAAGAGGTACACGGTCACCTCAGTATCTAAGCTTACCTTCTTTAAAAGGAGTTTTTGGAGGAATATTTTCCTTGCTGTCATGCTGGAAAGCTTTGGAAGGATCAAAACGCCTAATGCCCTGAATTTCACACAGCTGCTCCTGAAGATCTCTGTTGCTTTGCTTTTCCTTTGCTAGCAACGCACGCAGTTTTGCGACATCCTAAAGCAAACATAATACTTGGAAGTTAGATTAAGAACCGAAGGAGAGCCTGCTTCATCATGTACTGGAATAGTCCTTTTCACTCATGCTAAACACAAACACACACACAATTATTGATGGCATTAAAAACAAAGCAAAACCAACCACACAGGCATGAGGAAACCAGCACCATTGTATAATTGCTGTATAACACCTCGAGGCAGCATGGTAGCCTAAATCTTTCAGGTGCTGCTTTCAGCAGATAGTTTACTAAGTCCAGAACCTCCAAGAGGTAAGAAAAAGCAACCAAGCTAAGAGTAGGGGCAGTTGTTTGCACTGCTGATCCGTCTGTATATCATATCTTCAGCTGAAATTAAAACAGGTTCTCTCACTGTTTCTGGAGGCCAGTGGTTTGTTCTAATCTAGCTCTTGCAGGGAATTTAAGCACCACAGGAAGAAAGCCATTTCTAGGATTAGCCTATAAATATATAGGGCAACAAACAAAGGAACCAAGCAAATGAATAACTCACAGATTTCCAACTTTCCATTTCACAAACCTGCTTCAGGTGGGTATTCTCTTCCTTCAGCTTCATAACATGCTTGATTTTTTGCTTCTGGTTCTGGTGGCCAAGTAGTTTAGCGTATGCATCACTCAGTTTATTCAGTTCTTCTTGGGCTGCACCATGCTCATTTAAAAGGGCATTCTTCTCTGCTTCAAATGCATCGAGTTGTTGCTGAAACACATACTGAATCTTTTAGCAATCTTTAAATTAAGCATAGCTTTTTCCTGAACTGAAGTCTACAAAGACAGACTGGCTGGCTCAAGGGATATTAAGCTAGGAAGCTGCTGCGGGATAAATGGCTTAGAATAGGAAATAGCACACTTGCTTCTCAAGAGCAGAACTTGAGTCAACTGCACAAGTCTTGGGTAAACAGGTACAATAAACATCTGCTTCATAACACACCTGAAATGGCTTCGTTTTGTTGTGTAAATCTTCATATAGATGACGCCAGGTCTTTATCTCTTCTTTTAAGCTCGAAGTCACGTCTTCATTTACGATTTTCCTAAAAGGCAAGAAGTGGAGTTTCATTATGTTCATTGTTAGCTCTCAGCGCTTCTTCACAATAAAAGATGTGCTAAAACATGCTCGTTTAGTTAGAGGAGAGTCACCTTGATCTTTCCACTTCGAGTTTTCTTTTCAGCTCTTCAGTTTGCTCTTCCAGTTCTTCTTGAAGTTTGGTCATTTGTGCAAGGCAGGACTCTTTTGTTCTCTCCATTTCTGCTTCTTTTAGTGCAAGCTTTGTCTGGACTTCTAAAAGCATCCTGAGGAAAACACCATCCATCCTTAATGAAGCCTTAATTGGTTTTTGTTTGTTTTACACTACTTTATGTATGCCCTTTGGACAACATTAATATACTGGCTGTGGGTGAACAAGACAGCAGAAGCATTATAAAATGTACAGAGACGTTCTATAAATCAGGAAAGAGTTGGGAAGATCAGAAATGCCCAATTCAGTTTGGCCAAAACAGCCTTTTCATGCAACTGAGTGGGTCGTTTATCCACATACAAAAGTCAAAAAGATCAGAGCATAGTTGTTGACTTAAATCCAGCTTCAACCTCAGAAGGTGGCTAGGAACTACATTAAAAGCGGGGAAGGAAATCTTCCAGCACATACACGTTGTGTTCCAGAGTGCAGCTTAGCTACAGGCAGTTATCACAGTGTCTACTAAAGGTGCTGGTGTGCAATCACCTACAAGACCAAACTCCCCCACTTCCTCAAGTAGTCAGTTACTCGCCCACAGCAGGGACTTTCTCACACTCTACGCAGAGAGCTGCAAAGGAGAACTTGCAGGCTGTGAGGCAGTCAGAGAAGCCTGTCCTCAGCCTGTGGGCTTACACAAGGTCTTGTGTGTAACTACTCATCAGGTGCACCATGGCACTTCATATTAGGCCGAGGGTGGACCTTCGTTTGCCTCACTGCAGTGCAGTAATTCACTGATGGTTAATTGGCATCTGCTTGGGAGCAGAATCTGAGGTGATGCATTATTCAGAGCAGCAAAGGGTGAGCTCTACAGTCACTGTAACTGATATTTCTGACAAAAACAATTTGCTAACATGCTTCAGTTAAGTATTTTCCTTTTCCTGTATGTTCCACATAAAGGGAAATGTCAAAGCAACTGACTGAACCGATCAGTTTTCTAATGCATGTAACCTTTGTTAATTTTGTCTGTCAACATTTTCAACCCTCTGCACTGGGAAAAGGAAGAAGCATTTTATTTGGTAGAGCACTGTGTTAAATGCTAGTTAAGAAGGCAAGCCTTAGCTGGCATTCTTTAGCTTAAGGAAAAGTTTTTCTATCTGGTACCTTGCACATTCTTCTTTTGCTTTATTTTTAGTGTGTTCTGCTTCCTGAAGCAGCTGTAGATTATCTTGGGCTGTTTTTTTTAGGTTGGCAACTTCTTCTTGCAGAGAGGTGTTCTCCTTCTTAAGGCTGCATATTTCTTCAGCTACTGTCTTCTTGTAGCTGGTTTTACAATGCAAATAAGAAAAATCTTATTACTGTAGACATAAATACAGATTGACACGTTCAGGCCTTAAAAGAGCAATGCAAGCTCATGTTAACAAGTATAAAAGATGTTACAATCTGGATATATGGCAACGTTCTGGTACTGATAAATCCAAAGTTTAAAAACAAAACAAAGCAAAACCACACATTTCCATAAACCCATAAGCCATTTGAACACAATAAATTTCTCATATTTCCACATTTTGGTAGACATTTTCAACATGGAAGACTTACTTTATCTGAAGCTTGTTTTAAACACCACAAGACCTGCACTATCTGCAGTCTGCATTGGCAGACATCCCACTTGACCCTTCACTGCTGCTTTGCACACTTAGCAATAACAGTATCACTTTTTAAATACTTCCACAACCTGAATATTTTTATAAGAAAGACACGCAAGAACTGTAGGAAAATAATCTCTATTCAGTGCAAGTTTTGAGCCTAAACAAGAAGTGTTTCTGCAAGAGATTCTGGTGCAAAGAGAACATTCTCACCAGTCCTGATTCTTACTGAGATTCAAAAGCACTTGAGTATTAGAATTGGTTACACTTTGTAAGAAGATCCAGCCAGTTTCCTGAGCTGGATACTGAGCATGTTATTACACTTGACTAGTGCTCAAAAGGGATAAATCAATTAATAAATTAATAATTAATAAACCAATTTCTTAATGCTATCAAACACTCCATCACAAAATCCTCTTCTCTAACACTGTACCAATGCTCATACAGTGTTAAGTGCCAAGCAGCATATTTTATTGTAATCTTGGAGATAATCCCCATCCTAGATCTTAATGAAACTTAAATACCTTTCAAACTCAGCAACAGTCTGTCCAAGTTTACGCAGTGTGTTGCTATGCTCTTCTTGCACTTGCACAACAGCATTGCTGTGCATTTCATTCATTTGCTCCAACTCTGCTTTCTTCCTGAAATAAAAATTCAGCATTCCACACTGGAGATAAGTACATCTGAACACATTACCAAACACTTATCTGCTACAGAAGGCTCATGGTGGCAGCAGTAACT
>NW_010205364.1:0-7721 GCF_000695765.1 Mesitornis unicolor | reverse complement strand
CATAACCTTCATTGTGAAAAGCCACTAACTCCTCTGCCACAGCTTCTTAAGAGTTAAAGCACAAACTTCATAACAGATCCCCCTCCCTTTATTTCCCCCTCCCTTTATTTCCCCCTCCCTTTATTTCCCCCTCCCTTTATTTCCCAAGATACCTATAAAATAAACTGGACATCTAATAGTAAACTTGCAGTACGTGAAAAGAAGAAACAACTTGCTTGAACATAAATTTAAAGAATAAAATCAATAAAATTAAAATAATAAAAATAATTTAAAAAAAATTAGTTATTGCCCTGTCCAGGGCAGAAACATCCAATAAGGCATGCAGACAGCTTACCTTCCACACCAGTATTATATCACTACAGTACTGGCATTTCAAGCAAGTCTCAGCATGCTGATTAAACAGTTTTAAACTAAGACAACATAAAAATTATCCAGGTCACTCGGCTGGATTAGATCAATAATCAACAACCAGCAGTAAGTTAATTTAGATCTATTCAGGTCTCTTTAAAACCTGAATTAGGCTCAGCAGCTTTGTTTATGCTACTGACAGAACATTTTTCCTTTCAGAGCCTTAGAGTCAAAGTTTCTTTCACACACCCTTTCAACTTTTCTTCCATCTGTGCAAGTTCAAGAGCTTGAGACTGGATTTCTTGTTCCAAGCGCTTCACCAGCTTTTCAGCTTTCTTCTCCTTCGCATGTAGTTTATTCAGCTCATTCATTGTATCATTCAGCTCTTCTTCAAGAAGACGTCTCTCACTTGTTACCTCATCTTGAAGTTCTCTTAACTTCCGCTGCATTGATGCGGATGACTCCTACATGCCAGAGTAGATCACAGATTTTAAAGCTACAAGTACTTTTCTAGATATTAAAGACTAATTTGCAGGGTTCAAACTTCAAAGCACGAGAATGAGGTCAAATCTACAGGAAGAACCAAAACACCCATCATACCAGCTATGGTTCTTAGAGACATTGGACCACACACAGTTTCTGCTGGGCAGCACCCACTTGTAGGTTCCACAGGTTAGCAAATCCCATGCATAACCAAAATCAGAACCCTTCGTGCCAGTCACTGGGCTTGGAGTCTATTTTCACTCTCATTTATAGTTTTTATTTACCTTCTCTTGCTGCAGCTGAAAAACCATCTCGTCATGTTTCTGAAGCAGTTTTTGGTGTTCCTGTTCTTCTAAGCCAATTTTTTTTTTCAGGTCTTCTATTTCAGCATTCATACTCAGGACTTTTCCTCTGCTCTCGGCCAGCTCTTTCTCTGCATAGAGGAATTGTCAATATAACACAAATTCCCTCCTCTATCTTCAAAGAGCTACAACATCTATACTTACTAGTACTTCCATTCTGGTTTTAAAGATAGTTAGGCAAGGGAAGAAGAAAACAAAACAAAATAAAAACTGAACAAGACATCTTTAACCCATCTGGAAACTCCTCAGAATTGGCTGAAAGTTCACCACTTTTAATTTCAACTGCAGGAATCTTTGGATCAAGCAGTTGACCTTCATCAGAACTGCAGCATGGCTGGGGAAAACAACTAAATTATCTCCCCAAAGCCTTTCACATAACACTACTTAATACTGACTTAACTTGGAACAAACCAGTGTAAATTGACATTTTAGAACAAACCTATGTGAGATGCTTTAAGATGTGTCAGTGATGCCACACACACACTAACAGCATCCAAACACTAACACTTACCTTTTTCTTGTTGAAGCAATTGACACCTTTCATTAAGTTCTTTTATCAGTTTAAATGATTCTTCCTCTTTAGTTTTGAGGGTATCCCTCAGGATCCCAATATCTTGGTCTTTCTTTAGGAGTGTCTCCTCCATCTGGGCAATATCCAGTTTATATTTTTCAGCTGTTTCTGCAACACTGCTGCAAGAGAAAGTTCAGGTATTTGTTAGCACTAGACTTCGTTTGTAAGCTTCCACTTCAGTACAAAGGAAAACTGCCTTCACCTACTTTCCCACACAAGTTTTTTGCACATTAAGACAGGTTAACTAAAATTAAAAGTGGTTTATTTCAACACTGGTGTTTTTGTTTTAAAAGAAACTTATACAGTCACCCAAAATATAACTGTTTGATGAAAACAAAATTAGTCACTATAATTATTTACAGGTAACTGCTAGATCCAGGTCTTTTGCGAAGCTGAGTTTTGGCAGAAAAGCATACACATTAATAAATCAGATTTTAGAAGAATAAGCAGAATTTGAGAGATATATAGCCAGTTAATGGGGGGTCTCTTAATAAGTAAATTGACAGCAGGGAGGCAGGGATGAAGAATGAACTAGGTAAACAGTTTTGTATTTTCACCACGTTCTGAGCTAGGACACATTACTGTAAAGACTGGTTAGTTTCTCTTGGCTACAATGCACTGGATTAGTAATTTTTAGAAGCAGACTGATGTTCGTACATACTTAACTCATCTTAAATGCAAATTGGAGCATGGTAAAGTTCACTGGAAGCCAAGATTGACAGTTTTATGGCCTACTGTACATTGTTTTGCAAGGGCTAAATACTGCCAGTACCTTAGAAGAAAAGGATTTAGCTTGATTTACGTACAAATAACTCAGGCTAAAACATGATGTCAGGACCCTGATACAAAACTCTTCCATAGTATTGCTTAGCCTAGAAAAGCACAGAGACCTTTAGAAAGATAATTACAATAATATCTTATGACTTTTCCACTGTGTCACAAAATACTTGATTACTTTTCCAACTCAAGAGCAATTTGTTGTTACCTGAGCTCTGTGATGTATTCCAGGAGTTTTTCAGAATCAGACTTTTCCTCCACTTTCTCTCTCTCAGTAGCAGACCTAAAACCAGGAAGTTTTCACGATGAATGTACTGAAGCAAATTCAGAGCTACTTGTAAGCTATGTGTTTACAGATAAGCAAGTAGAAATAAGCCATTAATGGTGACTTATTAGTAATACATACTTTTCATAAGTCAGTTTGGCTGACAAATGGGTATTTACTCTAAGAGGTGATTCTACCCTCTTTGGATACTTGTCCCATGTGGTCTTCTCACTTGTAGTCAAGATGCTGAGCCATATTTCTGCCACAGGCAAGTATGCTAGAACAGCTGCATTAGCTAGACAAGTTATAATTTCCTCCCTTTGTGAATTGCACTACTGGCATTATAAGTTTTGTGGTTTTTAACTCTAATGCAAGTATAAAATTTCTGCTCATATTCAAGCACTTGGATGTTCAGTAAATGCAGAAAGCATAAGAAGGGTGTTGCAGTGCCCATCATGCAAAATTGAGATAAAATATACCTTATAAGTTCATTTTTCTTCGGCTGCCATCCTCAGAAATAGCCTATATGTTAGCACACTGGTTCTGTGCAGCAAATGACAATATTTGGGCAAAACAGAAAGCATTGATTTGGAACTCTCTCTTCTTACTCACAGCTTCTTCAGTCAAGACACTTTGCATTTGCCTTTCTTCAGAGAGCGTGGCTACTACAAAGCAACTTTGAAGGCATCACAGATGCTCTTCAGTACCCTTAGCTGGACCTCAGCTCCCGGTCCAATGCTTTTTCTTTCTTGCTTATGCCTAACTTGCTAGTCTAAAGGGCCGAAGTACCCAATCTACGTGAATGTCTTGCTCCAAGATGAATGACAATTCATTCCTCAGGATGCATGTCTTCCCTCCCTGCCTCATAGCCAAGAAAACTCCACCCATACCACCTTGGAAGACAAAGGGTTGAAATTACACAGTTTGTTTTTTTGGAAAAAGGTTACATACACTAGAGGAAGAATATTTTGTATGTTCATTTTCTAAGAATACAGCAGTTCCTAAGACTTCATTCCATTGAATTTATTCCAGGTCACAAATACTGATAATTTCAGTTCCTTCTTAGCAGGGAAAAGTATTTTCCCTAAACTACATGCTCTTTATAAAGGTATAAGCACATAGGCACAGCTAGATGATATAATGTCATCCAAGTCAATTCCCTTCCTTACTACTTACAGTTTTTCTTCTAACTGTGCTACTTTTCCTTTTGAATGTTCTAGGCTCCTTTGCACCTCCTGCAGCTTCATTTCCATGTCTTCCCGCTTTGCAAGTGCGGTCTTAAAAAAAAAAAAAACCACGACCAAAATGAGATTTAGTTAAAAAAAAAAATCCATTGCCTAAGAGACAGTAATAAACTGAAATTAATTCATAGCTACAATTTAACAATAGTACTTGCTACTGTGCTAAATGTGATTCAAAGTATCCCTCTGTAAAGATATTAGCCATTTGTTAAAACAACCACCACCACCACAAAACCGAAACATGTTTAAAAACTTCAAGTTATACTTAGGAACACTGGTTTTCAAAAAGAAAAAATATTCCAACCAACAGATTGATACTGTAACAGAGTTACTTCTAGGCTTCCTTATTTAAACTCAGATTTACTCTGCATATAAACAGCAAAATCAAAAGTATTTGTTGTTTGATCCTTCTTTCTTTATTTTCACTCTAGAGAAAGTAGAAGAAACTCCCGAGTTGAGGACAGAAACAAAACATGTTCTGCGGTTCTGTTACAAGCCCTTCACTGTCTGTTTCTGAACAGCTCGGAGTTACTATCCGGTGTAGTGCAGTCATACCTTTTCCTTCGCATCCCTCTTGCTTCTGAGCTTCATTAACTCCATGCATAGGCTGCTCATTTTCTTCTGCACACCATCTTCACACAGCTTTTTAGAAACGAATATAAGAGCACTAAGCATAACTCCTTCATATGAATTACTCTTCACACAAGCTTTCAGAAGCGCCCCCCTCCCAGATTCCAAACCAGATGTGCCCTATCCCTGGGCCAGTGAAGAGGCACAGGGACCATGAAAACAGATTGTGCCAATCAGCAACCGAGGTTTCCTTTTGCCCAAGGAGCTTAACAACAAAGGCAAAGCAAATATGTGCATATTTGTCTGGATACCTTTGACTTCAGTAGTTCATTGGTTCTTGTTAGTTCCAGGAGCTGTTTTTTCAGGCATGCAACACTCGCCAAAAGAGATGTTTTCTCCTGAACTGCAGCACTCAGCTTTGCTTCACTCTTAACAAAATCCTCATCCAGAGCCTTAAGTTTTTTATCCTGCTCTGCCCGCTCTCTCACTAATGCACGAATCTAAAACAAAAGAGGTATTTTCTTTATTTCCTACTATTATTCTTCTTAAATAACATCATTAGTTTATGCCTGTGGTTTTCTTGGAAAGATTAACTATCCAAACTGTGTTAATTTTCATTCAGAAAATGAAATATATCTTCTACTCTGTCATTCACAGGAAAGGAGAAAACAGAATCACCACAATTCTCTGTTGTTACACACGACAGATTTGCAGTTCTAGCATTTCATCTGACTTATTTTATGTTACCGAGCCAGTTAAAGTTTAAATGTTAGAAGTTAGAATAGTCTTGGCTTCAACTTGCAACAGAAGCCAACAGAATGTGACATTTGAGATATGAGGCATAGATTAGTACACAGAAGTGTACTGGTAAGGAAAAGCTCTGTGCCTCTGAAACTTTAAAATTATGTCAATTATTAAGCAAAAATCTCAAGAAGCAGTTGTTAAATAAAATATAAACTTTTTGGGGTAGAGAACATAGGACTTGGTTCTCCCAGCTTTGTTTTTTTTTTTAACTAAAGACTGGCTGCACAGCTGTTCATGATAAGCAGGAATTATCATAATCCCATTAACAAACCCAGTGTTTTCTACATACCATAACATCTGATAATCCCTGCAGTGCGCAGAGCTGTTGCAAGCTACTTATATGCTATGTTATGCAAAAGAGGCTAATTTTACTAGCTTGTGTTTTTGAAACATATAACAGGATTGCACTCTCATAATGGATTCTTACCTCCTTTTCCAGTGCCTTCTGTTTTTTTCTCTCTTTCATAAGGATAAAGTCTTTTTGGGGCTTCAGAGTCCCATGAGCTGGCTTTGGAAAACAGATGTATTAGAAATATTTAAACTGATCTCTAGCCGCACTCTAGTTTAACACCATAGTTAAATATAAGTGGATGCCTTCATATAGACAATAATATTAGAGATACACACACACAAAATAAAAAGCAAAAATCTCTCTCCCACACATAGGGGAAGTATCAGGTTAGGATGGGCTTTACCATTGTACTTTCTCATAAACATTTCTCTGAATGGACAGCTCATAACCATTGTGACAGGAAGAAGAAAAGGAAGTTTAAACATTAGCACTCCATAAAAAAAACACTTTAATCCCATAACCAGAGGCTTATTTGCAGAATTCTGTCCTACATCATGAGTACTAGCAAACTAAACTAGTAAGTCAGCCTATGCATCTTCAATTCCATATCCTCCACACTGCACTGAGAACCTGTACATACAGTATCATCCCCTCTTGGTTTCTTTTACCACTAGGTGTCTGCACTGCTCTGGCCACCATATGAACACAGCAACACGATCTTCTTAAAAAGCAGCAGCTGCACCATAGTTACATGGTGAACAAGAGGCAAAACCACCCAACATTGTAGCGCCAAAGACAACAAGCCACTCTGTAGCCTCAAGTAATCATCACATGAGTCCCAAAACACTGGAATTTCATTTTTCCTTCTATGTTGCTTCGGAATAAAGGCACAATAAAGTGCTTCATAGTTTACTCAGGTAGATTAACAGTACATAGAGGAGCTAAATGACTAGTCACAGTGAGCTTTAGCTGGAATTTGACAGTGCTGCAGACAGCACTGAAGCGTCTTACTGTTGATCCAAAAGACGTGAGCCTCCTTCCAGTTACAGGGGTAGGTGCATTCTTCTCGCTGTTCAGATCTGTCTCACCTGCAGAAGGATGCAGAAAAGAACGGTGAAGGAAGACAGTGTGCGTGCACATGGTGAGGAAAATTTAACCAAACTACACAAGGTTAATTGACTTTTTATACAAAAGATAGAACGCCACCTAATTATTAGGCTATCCACTTGAAAAACCAGTGCTAGCTGTTCCCTTACTGCAGTCAGACAGCACAGTATCAGTCCTCTGGGAACTTGACAGTTTAGAGAGAAACTACCAGATGACAGCCGGTTTTGAGAAGTCAGCTTCTGCTAAGTTCCATCCCCCCCATCCAAATCCATGCTGCCAGTTTTCAACTAAGGGATGCTTTAAGTATGAAAAAGCCATGAAAATATCACTAAAAGTGAGGTAAATTAAGTAGATAAATCATGTATTTGATCTCCAGAGGTTCCCCTAATTAGCAGAAGTCTCATATAAAGCTATTTTTGGAAGATTCAGTTAGATATATTTTTACAGCTGCTGTCCCCTTGAGCTGCAAGGTAGCAGTGAGCCCCTGCAATAGAAAATTTCTAAACAAGAACAGAGCAGTAACAGAATGTAAGCACTAATAATTGTAGCATTCAAAGATGTCTGTCATACCATTGTGCTCTGGGCAACTTTTCGTGCTACTTACTTCTCTGTTTCCTAATCCCTTGACGTGGTTCAGAGGACAGAGAACTTTTCAGTAGGTCTGAAGATTTAGCATCAGAGGATCGTTGCAGGGGGGTACGTACTAGAAAGGACATTTTTCAGAACAACAGAGAACTATTAAGGTAAATAACAGGGTTTTCAACTTCAAGAGGTTGAGGCTAGTAACACATTTTAAATTCACTTAAAAAAAAGGAAAAAGATCCCCAACCAACAACTTTGAGTCTCAGTTGTTCTCATCCTCCACATAGACAAGAAGAAAATATACAGCACATGTGGTGGG
>NW_010205363.1:15000-15253 GCF_000695765.1 Mesitornis unicolor | reverse complement strand
AGCACAGTTATGAGAGACATTGTAGTATTAAGTTCCAACTTGTCTCGCTGGGAAAAAAAAATAATAAAAATTAATTTTCAATCATCTCTGTTCGGGCGCCAATTATCCTGTCTCCGTTTAAGGGTCAGAGAGGGAGAGAGAGAGAGAGAGAGCAGGATTTTCTCCATTGTCCCCTACCCCTCCCAGGGGGAGGATTAAGAAAAAGGAATAGAGAGAATAAAAAAAAAAATTGATTCGCACAAGGTTGGAAGTT
>NW_010205363.1:13322-14909 GCF_000695765.1 Mesitornis unicolor | reverse complement strand
GTAGTCCCGAGTGGAAGTGTCCAAGCAGTGCCTCGTGGCCGCTGCAACTGCTGTGACTCGTCACCAGGGACCGCAGTGGTGCGGGGAAGCGGGTGGTGGTGGATGCTGCCGAGCACATGGAGGTAGCCCCAGCCGTCCCGAGATGCCACAGGAAGCAGCCCAGGAAAGCCAGGAAGAGCCTGCGAAAACCTCAGTTTTTTATAGACTGTGGCCGGAAAGTGGAGGGAACAGTACTGATCTCGGACCCTCCAGAGTCCTACAGACACTACCAGTCCTTCCCTGTCAGGCTGGTAACCCTTAAACCATAACATAAAATCATTCCTACAAATGAGTCAAAAATAACTGAAGTAATAGCACAGGTGAAAATACAAAGATGAAGTGATTTTTCAAGAGAAAACAGAATCCATATTAGTATAATCATGTTAAGAATAATACTTTCAAAGGTTTCTCAGCTGTTGTTTGTTCACAGTTTAAATGCTTAGATGTTCAGTTACTTTGTTAACTGTGATAAATGATTCAGTCTCAAATAGAATTTTGTAATTAAAGGTTAGAATTTATTAAAAGAGTACAGACAAGCAAACAGCGCTGGGTGCGAGTGGAGTCTGCGCTTCGCCTCCGCACACTGTACAATTCTTTTTCCGGGTTAATATTTCTTTAACTAATACATATTAATTAAATTTCTCAATACGCCTATACATATGCATAACCTATCCCCGCTTCATATTATAATTAATTTTCCTCCTATTTGCACTTGTGCAGTATCTTCTGTTGGTGGTCGTCCTTATCTTCTTGCGCAGATTCAATTACTTCTTGGTTTTGGTTTTTTTGTTTTTTGTTTTTTTTTTTTAAACAGCAGGACCGGTGTTATCGATTTCTGAAACAAGTTCTGAAGCAACTCTTTACATTGTGTTTCACTTCCTCCCCATCTGGTTTTCTTGTAAAGACAAACAAGATAACCCCGAAGGTCACTGGTCACTCCTTCCTCATGACCTCAACATTGTTTTTTTCTTAACATGAATCAGACCGACATATCTCACATTAACCTTCAGAATTTAATCTTAAATAAGGGTTTCACAGGGGCAAAGGGTGGAGTTTGTAACAGGCATGTGTGTACTTACTAATTTTCAGTTATCTTGATTATTCAGTAATGTAATTTCCATTTGACTCCTTGAGTGCCTATATATTTTCCTATCCACCAAGACATATAATTATGCATTTTTAGCACTATTCATCTTACCTTCATCTACAAAACTTCAAGGGAAGCATACTGCTTGTAAAGTAGATTTTATCTGGTATAAATAGATCCTTCAGTGTGACTTCAGGATTAAGAATACTGGACATATTTTGATTATATAAACATGAGGGATTTCTTCTATTTTTTTTTTTAATGTGAACATCTCTTTTCATTTGAGCTGCACTTGAGCTGCAGCTGATAACATTTTGTTGAAAACAACAACTCAACAAACGACAACAAAAGTAACCTAAAGTACAGGCACAGCAAGAGACTGTCTTTACTGATCTTCCTGCAGGGTGAAATTTTCTTTCTGCTTGTAGACCTTGTTCTTAAATGACTGTGGAGTGAAGGGA
>NW_010205363.1:0-13291 GCF_000695765.1 Mesitornis unicolor | reverse complement strand
AGGAATGCAGTGATGCCAAGGCAAAAGTCAATTGTCTTGTGAGCTAAACAAGTCTTTGTTACTGTATAGCTCTCCTGTCAATGAAACTTCTAAGTGTTTTTATATCTTGCTAAAGAGAAACAGGAACCTCTCTTAGATAGGACCCTCTCTTCATGCTGTTAAGAAGGGAATGTTACTAAAATGATTATTTTTTAAAAATACACTCACAGAAATACCAAATTGTTTTCAGTGAACTTCAAAAAACATTAAAAAGAGAAGTCTCTGACCATATAACTCTTTGGCTTCAGCAATGCTCACTAGATTTCTTTATTTATCCTGATTCTATTATGAACTGAGCTTGCAGCTGGCACTGAAGAGTAAAGAACAGAAAAGAGTAATTTCATGCTCCTCAATATGTTCTTCTGATGAGCAGACACTGTTTAAACTAAAAGTACATTAACAGATTTCAGCAGAATCCAGAAGATGTATAAATAAGCTGACTAATGAGCCCAGAGGTGAACTAGTAATAATTTTATTCCTTTCCAAATCCTCTCACATTTTCAGGATTTATACAAGTTGCCACCTTTCCTAGATAGGTTATTAAGGTAAGCTTTATTCAGTGAATCTTAAAAAAGTTAACTAAAAATATACTTTGTATTTCACAGGACTTTTAGCATACTGTATAACAGAGTTTTGTTAAAGATATGTAGTCATTGGATTCAGTGGAAGGTAATCAATAGCTACCTAAACATCTTAAAAAATCTATCCCATTGCACTATGTTAGAGTGGTATCAGAAAACAAAATTATTAGTATAAATATATATGTACAGCAAGCTTCTCCTTCATAGCAGTGATGGTAGTGAGTCTGTTATGGTTTAAGGGTTAACAGCCTGAAAGGGAAGACAGGGTCTGTAGGACCCTGAGCCCTGAACGGAGACAGAATCAGAGTGTGATTTTGCCGTAGAGCCTAAAGTTTAATGTCTTTTCAGTCTGTCACTGATCTAATAATCTGTTATTATAAAACTTCTCCCCTTTTATTTGGAAAGAGTAGGTATTAATTCTTCATAGTCTGTCTAATGATAAGGACAGCTTTCCTTCTTCTCAGAAAATGAGCTGTCCATTTATTTAGCCCATTTTGTGTCTCACATCTGCATTCTAATCTTTATCCTTGTCATAAAAACCTTTGTGTTTTGTCATGTCTAAACATGTGACTGTTAAGAATATATACATGTTTAGAAAAATATGTGGATAATGGTAGATAAATGTATTTAAAAAGATTTGTGAATACCAACTCTCAAAAAGCGAAAAAAAACCAATGTAAGTCTAAACTTTTCTCTGCCCAGCCTATATTTGTGCTTGGGATTACCCCTACCCAGGTGCAGGACCTTGCACTTGGCCTTGTTGAACTTCATGAAGTTGGCATGGGCTCACCTCTCCAGCCTGTCCAGGTCCCTCTGGATGGCACCCCTTCCTTCCACTGTGTCAACTGCACAACCCAGCTTGGTGTCATCTGCAAACTTGCTGAGGGTGCACTCGATTCCACTGTCTGTGTCACTGACAAAGATGTTAAACAGTACCGGTCTCAGTACTGATCCCTGGGGAACACCAGTCATCACTGGTCTCCATTTGGACATTGAGCCATTGACCAAAATTCTTTGAGTGTGAGCTTCCAGCCAATTCCTTATCCAGCAAGTGGTCCATCCATCTGTCCTCCATTTGGACATTGAGCCATTGACCAAAATTCTTTGAGTGTGAGCTTCCAGCCAATTCCTTATCCAGCAAGTGGTCCATCCATCTGTCTCCATTTAAGGCTCAGAGAGAAGGATTTTCTCTCTATTGACCCCTACCCTCCCAGGGGGAGGATTTAAAAAAAAAAGGGAATAGAGAAAAAGATGCTTCGCACAAGGTTGGAAGTTAAGACTGTAACAAGTTTAATGAAAAATGACAGGGGAAAGTAAAATGGAATTAATAAGGGATAAAGGATATTTAACTATATACAAAACCCGATCCCAGTAGTCCCGAGTAGAAGTGTCCAAGCAGTGCCTCGTGGCCGCTGCGACTGCTGTGACTTATCACCATGGACCGCAGTGGTGCCAGGAAGCGGGTGGTGGTGGATCCTGCCAAGCACATGGAGGTAGCCCCAGCCGTCCCAAGATGCCACAGGAAGCAGCCCAGGAAGCCAGGAAAAGTCCGCGAAAACCTCGGGCCCCCATCGATTTTTATAGACTGTGGCCGGAAAGTGGAGGGAACAGTACTGATCTCAGATCCCCCAGAGTCCTACAGACTGTCCTTCCCTTTCAGGCTGTTAACCCTTAAACCATAACACCATCAAATCCACATATCTCCAATTTCGTGACCAGTGTGTCATGCAGGACAATGTCGAATGCTTTGCATAAGTCCAGGTAGATGATGTCAGTTGCTCTTCCCTTATCCACCAAAACTGTAATTCCATCATAAAATGTCACCAAATTGGTGAGGCACGATTTGCTCTTGGTAAAGCTTTGTTGCTTACCGCCAATTAATGCATTCTCATTCCACCTGTGCTTTAGGAGAGCCTTCAGGAGGATTTGCTCCATGATCTTGCCAGGCACAAAAGTGAGACTGACTGGCTGATAGTTTCCTGGGTCTTCCTTTTTCTCGTTTTTGGAAATGGAGGTTACGTTTTCCCTTCTCCATTCATCAGGAACTTCACCAGGCATATGCAATACTCATGTAAAAAGGACTTATGCATGTCATATTGAGACACAAAAGATTGCTTTCGTTTCTGCCTAACTATGAAGACAACGCTGAATAGGACTGTCTAACTTATTTCAGTCTTTTATAACTTACTTCAAATTTAAATAAAGCAGGAAATACTGACTTCCTTCTCTGTTCCCCTGTCACTTGATAACTTTTTCTAAATTTGGGATCTAGTAGGCCATCATTTTGTGTGGATGGAAAACTAGGTCACAAAAATTGTAACAAAGCTTTCCTTTACCTACCTTTTTTACCCATTTTCCCTACTGATGAAGATATTATCTTCACAGAAAACACCTCTGCATAATTATTACAATGGAAATTATTATCAATGTAAAAGATTAAATGTGGGTTACTATCTGTTAGTGCATTGCAACTGCGATCCTGTAGATATCTGTCTTGAGATTAGTACTATTCAACTTTTAAATTATTTACTTATATAGTTGATTGAAATTGCCCTTATGAAAACTGCATGTGACTCCAAAAGCGAGAAGGTTATAAACACTTAAAATATTACATCAGAATTTTATACAAGTTTGGACAACTAGCCCCAGATCAACAGGATTACATTCAATAAAGGATTTGAGAGAAGAAATCCAATACATAGGTACAAAATGAGGAAAAAATGGCTAAGTGTCAGTGTTGCAGAGAAAAATATTGAGGTTATAAAGGACTGAAAAGTAGTTTTGAATGGAAAAGGTGAATCTCATTCTGAGACAGACTAATAAAATCGTTGCATGGCAGGCAAAAATAGTGATAGTAAACAGCAATTGTGAAAGAAAAACAGTTTTCTACTTTCTGATGTTGGCAAGACTCCAGCTGTAATAAATTGCATTTTATAAAAACATAAAAATAGGGTTTTAAATTAATAAAACAGTCCTTTCCTCTCCTTTCCTCCCCAATTTCCCTGATTGTGAAGGTGTTCAGGAAGAAAGATACCTATTACATTGACTTTCAGGCACCAACTCTTAAGGAAGATATCAGAGGCCTGAAGGAAAGCAACAAAATTAATTGAGTAGAGGATGAAAAACACAGACATATATCTTATAAAGATATAAGATTAAGAGAAGATATAGAAAGACTCAAACAATAAGGAAAATATTTTAGGGAGACTGGCAACATAATTGTTCTTTTTGCTTATTTGGGTTATTAAGATATTATGGGAGAAGGGGAAACAAAGTAAAATATTTTCCAAATATAAGAATCATGAAGTACTGATTGTTTTTGAGATATTCCTCTCTGGAGGTTTTTAAGAGTGGGTTAAACAAACAAGGCTAGGGCCCTTTCACTGTCCTTTAAGGGACCTTTTTTTTTCTTTTATTTACAAGTAGATAAATCAAAGATTCAATTATGGAGACCAAATTTTGCTATAGATTAATATTGATCTAGAATATGTTAGTTGTAAGACTGAATATCTGTAAAGCACCTACAGCTACCTTTTCGCTTCCACTGAATGGATGGTTATAGGCTCTTCACTAGAGATTGACAGGACAGGCGAGAAAGAAGGGTAGTGCTACATGTAAAGGAGGGTTTGGACTTTACAGTGCTTGCAGTTAGAAATGACATGGTTGAGAGCCTCTGGGTAAGAATTAGGGGAAGAGCTAATAAAGCAGATGTTGTACAGACTTCTGTAAATCACTCATCCAGGATAA
The DNA here is from genome assembly GCF_000695765.1 of Mesitornis unicolor. Taxonomy (NCBI): domain Eukaryota; kingdom Metazoa; phylum Chordata; class Aves; order Mesitornithiformes; family Mesitornithidae; genus Mesitornis; species Mesitornis unicolor. The sequence goes on along the minus strand of NW_010205363.1, from coordinate 8,924 downwards.
TGTCAATGTATTATCCTATAAGGAATTAAGGGAAATCTCTAAATCATTTGTCCTGTTCCTTATGAGAAACTTCAACTTCCTAAATGTTAAGTGGGACTATCATACAGCAGACACAAACAGGTCCAGGAAATTCCTGAAGAATATTGAAGAAACCTTTTGGCACAAGTATTAAGGGAGCTGACTAGGAAATATGCACTCCTGGATCTGTTGTTTCTAAATAGAGAAATGATGATTTGAGGCTCTCTTGGCCACAGTGATCATGAACTTATTGACTTTAAAATTTACAGTGATACAAAAGAACTGTCAGTAGTACTACTTCTCTGGATTTTGAAAGAGTAGAGTTCAGACTGCTCAAGCAACTAGTTAGTAAGGTCCCTTGGGAATAAGCTTTCAAGGGCAGCAAGGTCCAGAAATGCTGGTCACCTTTTAAAAGCCACATAAGAGAACAGGAGAAGGCAATTTCAATGTGTCTGAAGTCAAGCAAGCAGAGCAAAAGACCAGCTTGGCTGAGCAGGAATTTCTTTCTAGAACTTAGGAGGAAAAAGAAAGTTTATGGACTTTGGAATCTACATCAGGCTATGCAGGAGGACTACAGAGCTTCTATTAACAACTATAGGGAGAAATTTCTTATGACTAAAGCTCAGTTGGAGTTGAAGCTGTCCAGTAATGTGGTGGATAAGAAAAAAGGCTTTTTAACAGCAAGCTAACAGCAAAGGGAAGTCTAAAAAAAACATTTGTCTGTTTACTGATGAGGTTGGTTACCTCTCAAACACTGAAGAAGGTAAAGCAGAGACATTTTATGCCTTCTTCACCTCTGTCTTTAACACCAGTGATGGGGCCTGGGACCCCCAGAGCCCTGGATTGGAGAATTGTGACTGGGGGAGTGATAGGCTCCAAACTGACTTTGAACATATACAGGATTTGCTGTTGCAACTTAATACACATATGTCTATGGGGCCTAATGGGATTCATCACAAGGTACTGAAAGCATTTGCCAATGTTATTATGAGACTTCCCTTATTTATCAATTGTCCTGAGAATCTGGAGAGATCCCAGTCAACTGGAAGCTAAAGTTATTCCAATCTTCAAGAAAGAAAACCTTGATAATTATAAGCTTGTCAGTCTCAGTGTGGTGCCTGGTAAAATTACAGAGAAGATTATGCTGGAACTGTAACTCAAGTTAACTAAAAGACAATGCAGTCATTATTCAAAGCCAACATGGGTTCTTGAAGGAAAAGTTATGCCTTACTAACTTAATATCCTTTTATGACAAGGTTACCAAAATAGTGGGTAAAAGGAGGACAGTGACAGGACTGAGGGTTTTGTTTTGGCATTTTTGAGGGTTTGGTTGGTTTGTTTTATTTTAGCAAAGCTTTTTTTTTACTATCTCTCACAGTATCCTTCTGTACAAAATGTTCAGCATACAGGAAGACATATACACAACATGATGAGTGAACAACAGGCTAAAAGGTCAAGCTGAAAGGGTTGTAGTAAATCAGGTAACACCTGGCTGGTGACCTGTCGCTAGTGGTGTTCCCCAGGGCTGTGTTTTAGCACCAGTTCTCTTTAATGTTGGGCTAGTTTTGGCTGGGATAAAGCTAAATTTCTGCATAGTAGCTAGTACGTAAATGTGTTTTGGATTTGTGTTGAAAAGAGTGTTGATAATAAAAAGATGTTTTCATTATTGCTGAGTAGTGCTTATGCAGAATGAAGGCCTTTCCTACTTCTCCACCACCCCATCAAGTAGGCAGGGTGTATGCAAGTGCTGGCAGGGGATACAGCTGGGACAGCTGACCCCAAATGACCAAAGGGATATACCACACCATACGATGTCATGCTCAGATATAAAAGCTGAGGGAAGAAGAAAGAAGAGGAGAAGTTCAGAGTTATGGCCTTTGTCTTCCCAAGTAACTATTATGTGTAATGGAGCCCTTAGTTGGCTAATGATTGCTGAACCAGCTGATGAGAAGTAGTGAATGAATTCTTTGTTTTGTTTTGTTCTGTGTTTTTCCTTGCCTTTTGGTTTACTTTTTAAACGGTCTTTATGTCAACCCATGAGTTTTCTCACTTTTACTCTTCTGATTTTCTCCCTCATCCCACCAGAGGAGAGTGAGAGAGTGGCTGTGTGGTGCCTAGTTCCTGACTTGGGTTAAACCGTGACAAAAGTTTTTATCAATGACCCAGACACAGGAATTGAGTGCACACAAATTAACTTTGCTAACAATACTAAGGTAGGAGTTGTCATTGATTCCCTCAAGGACAGAGATGCCTTACAAAGTTACCTTGATATATTAAAGTCACCAACTGTTTGAAATTTAACAAGTAGAAATGCCAGATTCTGTGCCTGGGACAGTGTAATCCTGAATGTAAATAAAAGGAGAAGACTTCTTCAGGGGGATGACTCATCTAATTCTACATTAGATTTGTAAATATGATCATCCAAATTGTTCCTTCAAATGGCCTGTACCTCCTCATTTATTATAGTAGTATTTTAGAATTCCAGGCAGCTCCATTAGAAATGTCTGAAGTTATGTCAGTTAAACTGTATCCTTATTCAACTTAGTCCTTCAGTATGGCTAAAGAATTTAAAAGGAAAACAAAATAAAGAAGTACCATACATCTGAAATCCTAATCTGCTTTATTAAAGTCAAGGACTGTAGTTTCCTTTGGGAACAAGATTTGAAATGAAGCTATGCTATCACAATACTTATTTTTCCCATAGAAAGGAAACTCAATCATCCAGTCATTGAATTTACTTAAAAGTAATTTTAGAATGTTCCTTCATAAAGTATAACTGTTTACATGAATGATCTTATTTTGTTTATAGTTCACAATAAATGATATAAATGTAATATTCTAAATTTAGGCTGTAAATAGTACAATGAAAATAGTAAATATGTTTTCAGAAAATTGTCTAAAATCCAGAATAGGCTAAGAAACAAACAAACAAAAATCCACACTCTATTCTTATTCAATCCTCTTCTTTCTTCTTCTTCTTCCCTTCTATTTAATTTATTTCCTAATAGAGAGTACATTACACTGACACATTCTGCAACTGCCTGCATGATGTGACAATGCCTCTTGTTGATCTGAATGTAAATACAGAGACACAGATGCCCTGAGTATATCCTGTGTCTTCTCTCTATTTAAAAAATCTCCCTAATCATCTTTACCAGTGTCTATATATACTTCTATCTTTTTACATGTGCATCGAATATCGGTAAGCGAAACAACATTTCATAAAAACAAACAGATCTAATGTGATGTGAAGACTCTGAATGAAAACTAATGAAGCAGAAAAAAAACCACCAGTGTTTCATTTGCCTGCCAGCTCTGAAAACATTTCTTGGTACTTTAACAGGGAATAGTTTTCATCAATTGCACCAGAAAAGTCAGCATAATATTAAGGTGTGCATGCAAGCCAAGCAAATTAGAGCCTAGCAAAAATGTGGTCCCTCTGCTGGATGGGGAAGGGAACCTAGTGACAAAACACAGAGTTTTCTTCATGTTGGTCTTTGCTGGTAAAACTGGTCGTCAGGAGTCTCAGGCACCTGAGACCTGAGGGAAAATCCAAAGCAAAGAACGCTTACACTCAGCAGAAGATGATTATGTTAGGGAACATTTTAACAAGCTGGATAAACATAAGTCCAGGAAACCTGATGGAATACACCCACAGATGCTGAGCAATCTGTTCAATGTCATTACAAGAGAACTCTTGACCATCCTCGAAAGGTCATGGCTACTGGGGAGGTTTTTAAAGCATGGAAGAAAGAAAATATAACTTTATTCAAGAAAGGAAGAAAAACAAAAAGATCCAGAGAATGAAAGAAAAGTCAGCCTCACTTTGATCCTTGGGAAGGCAATGGAGTTAATAGTCCTGGAAAAAATTTCCAGACACATCAGGGAGAAGAATGGGTGTTCTTTGTTTCAACTTCAGTAAGGCTAAACATCCATAACATCCTCATAGATAAAAAGATAAAACACAGGACAGACAAATTAACTGTGAGGCAGGCTGAAAACTGCCTGAACCACAGGCTGGATGGGTAATCAGCAGCAGCCATTCACTAAGTGGAATAACCTAAGGGCTTATACTGCAGCCAATGCTGTTCAGTATCATTGTTAATGAGCTGGATGATGAAACAGAATGCACCTGCAGCAAGTTAGATAGTTAGAAGACAAGACAAAACTGGGAGTGATGGTTGATATGCAGATAGATGTGCTGCAATTTAAAGGAACCTTGTGTCATGGTTTAGGCCCAGTGCATAACTGAGCACCACGATGCCCCAAAAAAGGGCTAGTCAAAATAAAGACTGGGCAGGCTTCTCACCACTTAAACAGGTCACAGGCAAAAGACAGACTCATCACAAGGAATAAAAAACAAAATAATTTTAATTTGTTACCAACAACAGAGTAGAACAATGGAAGATACAACCAGATCTTAAAATCAAAACACCTTCCCCCCACCCCTCCCTTCTTCCCGGGCTCAACTTCCCCCTCCCCCTTTGCCTTGAGGCACAGGGGGATGGGAGTCGGGGGTTTGGAGTCGGTCTTCCCGCCACGCCAGGTGCTTCTTAGGAGAAGGGGGGGAAAAAAAACAAACAAAAAACCTCAACCCAGTGTCTCTCTCTCTGCTTCCATGTGGCCCCCCTTTCTATAGGGGAAAAAGTCCTCAAAAAGTCCACTATGAGTCTGCCCACAGCTGCAGTTTCCCTCACACACAAAACTGCTTCAGCCCAAGTCCACAAAACTCCAATCTGAGTCTGCCCATGGTCACAGTTCCCTCACACATGACCAGTCGACCTGGCTCTTGCCATGGGTTGCAAAGGAAAATCCTGGGTTCTGCATCCTCCTCCTCACTCTCCTTTCTTTCCTTCACCAACCTTGGTGTTCTTCAAAGTTGTTCTCCTCGGGCCCCACTCCTTTCTCCGCTGGAGGTTCTCTCTCTCTCTTTTTTTTTCAGGATTAAAACTGCAGGTGGGCTTAAGCTTAAGTTGGAGAGAGAGAGAGAGAGAGAGAGAGAGAGAGAGAGAGAGAGAGAGAGAGAGACAGCGCGCACGCGCGTGCGCTTCTTAAAGGGCCACCTCCATAGCCCTTTCCCCTTTACCAAAGACACAACCAAAACACCCCTCACAGAAAACCTAATATACCTTGACAGGTTAGAGAACCAGAACCAACAGGAATCTCATCAAATTCAACAAATGTAAATGCAAAGTTGTGTCTCTGAGGAGGATAAGCAAATAAGACACATGGCTCAACTAAACATGCTGACCTGTCCCTTTTAACATATAATCAACCCCTTTTCTACCGCCTTCTATGCATCCTATCTCTCTGTTCCTCCCTGCACCCCATCCCCTACACATTGTCTCATCGGATAACACAGTCCCACCCCGTCCTTCAACATCCTGGACCCTTTGGTTTGCATCCTTATCAGTTCCAAAGTCCTAGTTTGCTTGAAGTTTCTTGATCGTCCATCAATCACTGTGACAGTTGAAGTTTGTCTCTTCTTTTTGTCTCCATCATGTCTGTCAGTCACATACATGTCTGTGTCTTGTTTATATCTTCCTTCATTTCCTTTCTCCTTATACCATTTAACAAGGCCCTCTATAAGGTAATCTTACTGAAATAAATATTCCAGGTAGCAACTGATGTAATCTACCTGGACTTGTTCAAAGTGTTCTACACTGTCCTACATGACATACTGATCACGAAACTGGAGAAGTGTGGATTTGATGGATGGACCACTTGCTGGATAAGAAATTGGCTGGAAGATCATACTCAAAGAGTTTTGGTCAATGGCTCAATGTCCAAATGGAGACCAGTGATGACTGGTGTTCCCCAGGGATCAGTACTGAGACTGGTACTGTTTAACATCTTTGTCAGTGACACAGACAGTGGAATCGAGTGCACCCTCAGCAGGTTTGCAGATGACATCAAGCTGGGTTGTGCAGTTGACACACTGGAAGGAAGGGGTACCATCCAGAGAGACCTGGACAGGCTGGAGAGGTGAGCCCATGCCAACTTCATGAAGTTCAACAAGGCCAAGTGCAAGGTCCTGCACCTGGGTAGGGGCAATCCCAAGCACAAATACAGGCTGGGCGGAGAATGGCTTGAGAGCAGACCCAAGGAGGAGAACTTGGGGGTGTCAGTCAATGAAAAACTCAACATGAGCCGGCAATGTGTGCTTGCAGCCCAGTAGGTCAACTGCATCCTGGGCTGCATCAAAAGAAGTGTGGCCAGCAGGACGAGGGAGGTGATTCTGCTCCTCTAGTCTGCTTTTGTGAGACCTCATCTGGAGTAATGCATCAAGTTCTAAGGCCCATAACATAAGAAGGACATTAACCTGTTGGAGCGGGTCCAGAGGAGGACCACAGGGATGATCAGTGGGCTGGAGCACCTCCTCTACGAGGACCAACTAAGAGAGTTGGGGCTGTTCAGCCTGGAGAAGAGAAGGTTCCAGGGGGACCTTATTGTCGCCTTCTTGTTCCTGAAGAAGTCCTAGAGGAAAGCTGGAGAGTCACTTTTTACAAGGGCAGGTAGCGATAGAACAAGTGGGAATGGTTTTAAACTGAAAGAGGGTAGATTTAGACTAGATATTAGGAAGAAATTCTTTACTGTGAGGGTGGTGAGACACTGAAAAAGGTTGCCCAGGAAGTTGTGGATGCCACCTCCCTGGAAGTGATCAAGGCCAGGTTGGACAGCGCTTTGGGCAACCTGGTATAGTGGGAGGTGTCCTTGGCCGTGGAAGGGGAGTTGGACCAGATGATCTTTAAGGTCCCTTCCAACCCAAACCATTCAATGATTCTATGATTCCCACATTACACCTGCCCTTACAAATTATTGTAATTAACCAGGTTCGGTTCTCCTGTTACTGTCTCCCTTGATATTTGTAGGTCAGGTTTCTATCCCTATATGTTCATGCTTATGGCTTTGTCCTTCTCTTATTATCCACTTCTGCATTGAAAAGGTCCTTGACTAGATTAAGGAAACAGATGCTCTCTCTTTCTATATACCCTTACAGTCCAAATGCATATTCCATTTCTATCCTGACTAAACACATTTCCGCATCAGTCTACACTTAGGCTATAAAGCCTTCATACTAATGGAATTTTTTTAATACCCTCCACTAGTCTGAGCAAATGTCAGGAGACATATTAGGCAAAGTCTCTTCACATTTATTCCCCGCAGAGTGATTGATTTCTGGAGCAGACTCAGACCAGAGACAGCTCTTGAATGCAGAAATCAAAATTCAGGGTGTAAATAATATAATGGTATTTTTTACACAATGTCATTGTGATACCGGATTAAACATATTTGTGGAAGATAAAATGACAAAAAAACCTATTACAATATCACTGACCTTTAAAAGTTTTACAAATATCAGACACAAATGCTCATCTCATATACCTCTGAAATTAGACAAGTTGAATTCTAACCTAATTCAATGGGTAAGAAAATCCTAGACCAGAACATTTTTGGGTTGGTATGGACCTATCTGAAGGTCATCTAGTGCAGTCCTCTACTCAAAATATGGCCATCTTTGAAGTCAGATTTGCAACTGCTAAGATTCCTCTATTGATATATACATAAGTGTGCACTGGAAAATTGAATTGAAATCACTCTCTAATATCTTAATTATATATTTATAATAATAGGCTTTTAACTGTTCTTTTCAAGAGAGATAACATAAGACTTCTGAATAATCATCTGGAAATGCAAGGATAGCTTTCTGCTTTGGTCAAAACACACTCAGAATACAAAGAATTATTATGAAAGGAATGCTGAACAAAATATAAACAATGCAATGTCACTGAATAAGAGATAAAAGAAGGAGGTATGTTTCTTATTTAAGAAAGAGCAATTAATCTAGTATTCTTCACCTTTGCAAAGAGCTGACATCAGTAATACGATAGAAAATTCTATAATCATTAAAATATCAGTTATATAAACAGCATTTTAGGGATATCCAGATTATATGGAATTAAAGATGTATATATAGAATGAAATATAATGTGTACATATATACATGTAATTTTATATATTCTAATGCATTAATTAGTATAAAAAGAAACAGAAGAAACTACATAAAAAGGCAGTGTTCATTCCTGTATACGCTACTTATGAGGAATTTCTGAGAGGTCTGTATACTGTCTACCACTGTGAAGGATCTAAATGTGTAATAACACAGTAAAAACAAAAAAAAAATCTATATCTGCTATTGATTGTTATTGCTATTGATAGCTATTGCTATCAATGAGTTTATCTATTATTTTATTGTAGGATATATCCAGGGATTTTATAGCTCAGATTTATCAAAAAATCTAATATTGCTCACCTTACCAGAATTAAAAAGAGCACAATATTCATATTTATTTATATACTTTGCAGGATTTTAATCAAATTTCAGAGTTTTTATTAGTGCTATTTAACAGGAGACTCTTGTAAAACACAGCTATTAACCAACTGAATCTGAATCAACATAAATGTAGAGTAAAATGAGCTTCTGAAAATATGTCATTAAATGGAGCAAACAAAGCAGTTAACAGAGCTGCAGCAGTTGTCATCGTAGTTAGTGCAGCAAGGGCACAAAGGGACCCAGAATCTTCACTCAAAACTATGCATTGATGGAGCTATCACCATCTCCAGTACCAACTGGAGTAGCTATTCCTATCATACCAGAGAACTCAACCCAGACACTACCCCTGAGGGAGGGTGCTGCCCTTCTAGTCTCTGGCAGTGCCTGTTGCTCTGAAAGTGCCCTAACACTGCCTGCTGCCTCTCTTCAGGGCCTAAGCAGTGGCTTTCCCTGTGGGAGATGTGCTCTGGTTGAGGTGCTGAGTCACCAGCAGAAAGGGCTGTGGGAGGAGGTGAGCAAGCTGTGCATCATCAGAGAGGATGATGTTGTGCCCATTTACAAGAAAGGACAG
>NW_010205362.1:54321-55093 GCF_000695765.1 Mesitornis unicolor | reverse complement strand
CAAAGTGTGGAAGAAAAACCAAAAGAAATCTGAAAGCCACTTTCCTTATTCTGTGACTCAAATTGCTAGAAGGAAGAAAGAGTTCTTCAATCAATAGAAGTGATTTTTCAATCAGCAGAGCTAACACATAGGCCAAAAGGGTTGAGAAACACTTCTGCTCTTCACAAGAAGCCTGCAGGTCTGTCCTCAATGGCAGCCACATTCCCTCTTCTAACACATCTGCTGGAGGTGATGCTTTCAGACTGGTCAGACTGGTATTGTGCCTACTTCCCAGGTACCTTGGAAGTACACCATGTATCTTCCAGACTCCCCGGGCGAGTCCCACTCTCCCTTACACACAGGTTACAATCAGCATTGCCAAAAGGCCCCGGTACCATGAGCAGGTTCCCGTTCTGCAGGATACTGTATAAATGTAAGCTAAGACACTGCCTGCCCTGAAACACTTTATGCTTAAGCAGAAAAGAAAAATCAGAAGATAACAAAATAAAGGGGTGGCCTTAATGAGCACACGCAGTTAATCCAAGAACCTGGGCTTTTGTTGCAGAGCAACGTGAGGTTTACCACTGCTGCTGCTGCTGCTATTTCCAATGGCCCAACACACCTGGTGTGGCTTCCACAGACTCTGTGTGCATCCAGGGAGTGCTAGGAGCGAGCTGACCTTGTATGTTGTGTTGGGATGAACAGAGGATGAACATGTCTTCAAAACGGTGTCTTCATAGCTATCAACTTAAGCCACACCACAAACTTCTTTTGAAGCGAGAGCAGATGCACA
>NW_010205362.1:32340-54290 GCF_000695765.1 Mesitornis unicolor | reverse complement strand
TTCCCTGCTGATCCATGCGTCCATCCACAAGGAGGTCACATCCCCTCCAACAACTGCTTTACTTTGCAGCTTACTCCTGCTCATTTCAAAGCAGCTGCCGGTGTTGTGTTCTGTTCACAGAACCCCAGGGAACTGCTAACCTCAAAATTAAGCAAAACAAAGTCCTTTGAATATTTTTCCAATTAACCTGAGAGTGACACTAACGTTTTTCTCTCGCTGTTCCCACTATTTGAACAATTGGGTTTCTGCTGTATGCCCCAGTTGCCTGGCCTTTTGCAGCATCAAAGATCTAAGTAATTCCTTTCCTGAAGATGGCTCTGGTTTTAAAACAGAGACCCTTTTCTGCGAAGTTCACTTCTACATGGCTCTGCTAGGTGGTGTCATTTAGCGGCAGAGATCAGAGAAGCGTTGCAGCAGCACAAATCCAGGGAAGGTATCAAAGAAGAGACAGGGTGGCAGGTTTCTCATACACTAGCAATGACATTGTGTTAACACAGCTGAAAGCCTTCAGGGTTGCATTCTTCTCCCAGTCTCCCAGCATAAACATCCAGAGAAATACCTCACTGTCATGACAGAGGGTTAGTTCTGAACATCCAGAGCCAGCAGAGAGCATAACTGCAATGCCATAAAAAATGTCAGCATTTGTAATTCATGCAAGAGGCTGGAGGAAGCGGGTGCTCTCCCAGGCTGGTGCTTGCAGAGGCGCGCTGGCCCTCAAGAGCCTGCAGGCACCGTGGCCCATTGGCCAAACTTCACTGGTTGATGGCAATGCTGGAGCACAGGAATCCTCTCCCTTGGCTAAAAAAAGGCATTTCTGCCAGCAATGTCGAAGGCGGCTTCTGCACAGCCCAGAGCAAAGGGAAGAGAAGGCTCCTACCACATAGTAAACCAGCAGCACTCCCTGCAGATACATAGGGCAGACAGCGTATTAGAGACAATGTGTTTATACCATTTATTGCCTGCCGTTGCTTAGGTAAGGCACATCTAAAAGCAATTGGGAACATTGCCAACGTGTCCCAGTTGCCAAGGTGGGGAGTTTCTGAGTACTTTGACCATTCACTTGTACACATCCCTCTGAACGTAAAAATATTGTCACCCACACTTTACAGATAGGAAAAGTGAGGCACAGAGAGCCAAGTATCCCAGTCATTCCTCCTTCTCTTGTTAAACCATAAACAACAATCTTTCCCATAGTTACTGGAGTCAAAAGGCTCTTTCAGAAAAAGGGCAGCTGCCCCTTGCCTGGAGCCAAGTAGCCAGGAGTAGCTGGAGGTAGCAGCAGCCTGACATGGTTTTACCCTGAGATCTTTTCGTCCAGCACATCTCTGGGGTCCTTGCTCGTACTCAGGAAAACACGCTGTGCTCTGTGTGCTCAAGGAGTTCACCTTCAATAAATAATCCGAACAAAGGGAGTCGGTGCTGGCACAGTTGCACGGGTTGCTGCAGGGAGAGTTTGCAGCAATGTCAAACTCACCTTTGCTGGTGGCTGCTGCCACTTGCTGGGAAGGAATCCAGCCCCAAAGGGGAACACTTAGGAATATCAAGAGCCAAGAGCGATTTCACCCCCATTAGTTAATATAAAAAATAAAGGACACTTTCCAGCACATAGCAAGCAGTCATTGCCTCCTTGAAAGACAGTTAAAGATCTGAGGTTTAGAAGACTTAAATAATAAAGAAATCTATAGAAATAGTTTCTTCAGAATAACTGCAACATTGCTCAGTAAGCACCAGTAGCACTCAGATTAGTGCCTGGAAAAGTTCTGGGTCAGAGGTATATGGCTGACCCAATCCAGAGAGCAAGCAGTAAGCCCCACGGGCAGGACTGTTCAGGATGTTGGGCAAACTGGTCAACAGCATCCTTTCTGGTTTTAATAAAACCAAGTGCCAGTCATTCTCCCTACCCTGGAAAAACAGAGAAAACAATGGATAACAGGCCACTCTGAAGGAAGAGCAGGATCCAGGATTAAACAGTAAAGGCATATCAAGGTGGTGCTCAAACTTCCAAAAGTAGTTACATAGACCCACGTGATGAAGCAGGATGAAGCAGCTTTAAAGCCCAGGTCCCTTGGGGTCTCTTGCAGCCCAGAGCAGCTTTATTAGTGTTGAGTTAATGAACCAGCCTGAAACTGGTCCAGAGAAGACTGTTTAGTCTACAGATGCACCACAACAGGCTTCAGCAGCAAAGGTGGTCCTTCCTATGCTGTATTTAAGAGGATGAAGGAAAAGATGCACTGACCTCATGGCCATTAAGAGATGACTGCAGCCCTACAGAAAGGTGGTAAAAGGCGTATGAAACTTACAGGCAATGAACAATGAGAAGAACAGTCGCCAGCTTGTGTAGGAATGCAGGTTTCTAGTCTGGCTAGCTCAGAGTTGGTGGCAAAGATCAGGGTCGCCCTTTGACTCCGCAGGCCCTCCAGCTGTGCTGCACCACTGGAACCAGACCCAAGACAGCATCCAGCCTGCCTTCACTTGTGCCAGGTCAGAAAAGCTGGTGGGGGGGACATGTGTAGGGTGGATATTCACAGAAACAAGGACAAGCAACCCAGAAAATTCATTTGGCTCTCTCATAGATGCTCTGCATGGTCTTTTACTAAACATTGCCTTCCATTCTTCCTCCATCCTCTCCTCTGCAAAGTCCTTTGCTTCTCTACATTGAAAAACTAACAAATAACTTTCCCCTCTTCCGTAAGCCAAATACACCAGTGATAGCAAAGCATATCACAAAAGTTACTATTGTCTAGAAGGGAAGGAATTTTCCTTTAATGTCCCTATCATCACCATGCTCCCTCTACAGTTTCTAAGCATGAGAATTCCTGGCAAAACCTGGCTCAGAAACCAACTTTGCTGCTCAAAAAGTGCTAGCAGAAATAGGTAAACAGCCTTGCACTCCGTCATGCTCCCTGAAAGACTGAGCATGCCAGCAAAGGCAGCACAGACTCTCAGAGCAGTAAATAACCAAGCAGGCAGAGCAAACAAACATTTGAAACTCCATATGGCAGAAAACCTCTCTTTGGAAGGAGGGGGTGAAAACAGTTTTGTCAGAAAGGAGGAAGTTTTCTCCCCTTCCCTTCTCCCCACTTCCCCAGCCCTTCCTCCTCTTGTTTACTTTGTTTCCCTGTCTCTAACCAAGTAAGAGAAAATCTAGTATTTGTGGAACTGGGCTCTTTCTGTTTCACTCCAGCTGTGCCCACAGCCCACATACTGGCTTGGTAAAATTCGCCCAGTCTGACAAAGTGGTTTCTCAAGCTTGAAATAAAACCATAGTGATTTTTACACTGCTGAAATGACTGGCCCTTGATGGGACTAGCAATTATCTATGAATTCCAAAGAAAAAGCTTGTTGCATGGCACAACACTCTGTCTGGGGATGCAGCAGGGGCTTTCTGTGCTTTTTTGCTCTAGTTATTCCTCCTCTTTCAAAATATGGCAGCACAAGGAGCTCCATAAAAAAAAAAATAATTCCACTTAGGGATTTTTACCTGTCACAGAGTTTGAGGGACCTCACTGTTAGTCTCAGGTGAAGGAAGAAGCAGCACCCAAAATTCAGAGAAAAGCTCTTGGCAGAAACACCAACCATGAGGCTCCTCAGGCCTCCAGCTGTGGTCCCCACCACAGGGCATCTGTACCAATTCCTTTGTGGGGAATACCTGCATACATAGGCACAGAGAGGAAGAAGCCAGCAATTGGTTTCCGTATGTTTTATTTAGGTTGGAGTGACTGCTTTGGGATCTAACACCCTGCTCTTATCAGAGAGGGTCTGGGGCCTGCAATTGAACGTCCCCTCGGGCAGGGACTGTGGGAGCAGAGGCTGACCTCAGCCAGGCAGCACGAAAACAAACCTCAGCACAAAAGGGCAGGACGCCGTGAAATAAGAGTCCTTGGGAAAGGAAACAGTGAGAAACCAAACTGAAATCTTGATGCTTTTAGTAGACATGGAGAGGGATAAATGAACAGGAGGAGACACAGCCAGCACAGGGTTGCACGAGGGCAGGCTGAGGGTTTGGGCTGGGCCAGCAGCAGCAACACCTCTGCTGCAACCCAGGGCTGCTTCCAGGGTGGCAAGCAACACCCATCAATGCCAGCCACGCTGCTGCTGTCTGTCTGTCTGCTCGCTGAGATCTGGCAGACAGACTCACCCCTCCATGTCTGCCTGGTCAGGGCCCAGCACAGCACCAAGGGCCTCTCAGTCCTGCATGAAGGATGAGAGCATACCTTTGCCCAGGAGGGCAGGGATAAGGCAGGCACAGGGAAGGAAGGTGGCAAGGGTGCCCTGCTTTCATGCCTTTTCAGACAATATTTTGGAAGGAAAGTTTGCCTCGGACTGAGCCTCTGTCTGGGATTAATTCAGCTTAAATTTGTAGTCACCGCAGTCAGCAGGGAAGCTGCAATAGCTATTAGAGGACAAGCCAAAGAAGTAAAAAAGCAAGCAGGGACAAAAAGTAGCCCTTACCCTCCCCTAAAAACAGAAAGGGGGTACAGGGATCCAAATTAAACTCAGCTACTAGTCACCAATGCTAGCAAGTCACTGTGGGCTGGCCAGCATCAGGCCAGTGGCCCCATCCAGGGCCTGGCTGCCAGCAAAGGGCTCTGGCGCAGCGAGTGTGGCACACCCTCCTCAGGCGTTCAAGCCCCAGCAGAGCAGCCCAGAGCCAACTGGGAAGGCCAGCGGGTTTGGGAGAGGCTGTGAACAGCAGGGAGGGAAAGGAGGGAGAGGAGTCCTGCAGCCCTGCTGCAGGGGATGGGGAGAAGGGGCCAGCTTGCAATTGCTGCTGGCCAGGTGCCTCCAGGATGTCGGTGACGGTTGTTCTTTGGCTAGGGGACCCAAGTGACCAAGAAACACAGAAAGAACAAACTGTGAAAGGAAATGAGTCCATTGCATGGCGGAGACAGGAAAAATGCAATGAGACAGGTCAGCACCCAGCAACATCACCCAAAATGACTGACATCCTTGCTACCCTTGAACATGCAGACACTGCTGTCAAAGCCTCAGGGTAGCGGCTATTTCCCACCTGAGGGCTGAAGGTTTCCCATCCGCTCTTGGCTCCCTTGGCTTCGTGCGGGCATCAGGCCCCCCTGGTCCCACCCCGCATGCCATCGCCTGCTCGGACAGGAGGTGGCAGCAGATGGCCACCTATAGCACCCATCTCCCGGAGACACGCTGGTACCCGGGGGAGAAACCCTCCCCAGCTCCCCGGGACAGGGCAAGGATGGCAGGAGGTCCCCGAGAGCATCCATCCCCCCTGAGGTGCGCCTTCTCCCCATCCCTGCAGCCCCCATCCCATTTCCTATGCACCACACCTTGGAAGTGCTTTGCCACAAATTCAGATGTTTTAAAACCAGCCCATATCGAGAAAACAGATGGCAGTAGCTAGGAAGCTCTGATTATTATTGATTAATGCAGGATTACGGCTGGCAATAGGAGATATTGGGAGCAGCAGAAGTTAATGCAGACGTTACTAGTGAAAGGTGAAAAAAAACCCCACGAAGCAAAAGCACAAGGAAGGAGAGAGGCATGCTGCCCAGGGTCTCTCTTGCTCTCAGTAATCAGGAATCATGCTCAGAGAGCATCATGATCTGAAAATGTTTGTCCCCTACGTCACCTGTCAGCCTTGACCAGCATAAAACTTCTTCTGAAATTAAAAAAAAAATAACTGGAATTATTTTCCAACACTTCGAAATTTCCATTTCCATCTGCCAGCTTAGGAAATACCAACAAGCAATGAGACCAACCCAGCTGAAACAGGGAGTCCCAGAAATCGGTTCTTTCTGCATCCCTAGGGCTACCTTCCTCAGATACCCAAAGCCTGAAAATCAGCTGGATTTTAGAGTTCCTACAAGTCATCTCTCCAGAGCTGCAAAGGAAAATTGCAGGTTTGGTAACAGTGTACTGAAACACTGACACAAAACAGCACGGATACCAGTACAAGGAATGGACTGGGACACACTGTTGGCCAGTCACCATCTTGGCCCTTGCCTTTCATCCCATCTCTGCAGTCTGGTCCCTGGGTCACTCCAGCCTCTGTCCCCGTTCATATGCCCATTTCACACTCCATCCTCCTGGCACTGGGGCTAGAGATGCAAACTAACTGAAACTGGATATTTCAGGGAAAGCAGCTTCAATGATTCTTCAACCACCCTGTTTTATTTTTGTGTGCTGGACCTCAGCTCTTTCATGTTATAACTGCCCTTCCAACAGGAGAGGTTCACACACGTCATGTCTGCCAGAAGTGCCACCAGAAACCAGTTTTCATATCCTGTTCCCAGAAAAAACAGACCTGCTTCTTAGGAAGAACCATAGGAAACATCATGGATCATAGGATGTAGTACTGAGCAGGAACTCAGAAAGTCACTGACACCATCCCCAGTGTCATAGGACATGATCATCTCCACTTAAGAAATTTCTGGTCTGTATTATTTTAAGAGTTGAGTTTAGGAGGTTTTTTGGTGGTGAAGGGGGCGTTTGTATCTGTTTTGTTTGGCTGGTTGGGATTTTTCCCCCATTTCCAGCAAGAAAAATTGTATAACCTTGTTCAGAAATCCATTAAAGATTAACTCCTCTTACCCTCAAAAAATACTGTCTCATGTCTAGGCTTGATAACGTTTTCTGTTTCAAGGTAAGCCCAAGATTTTTAGCCCTATCCACAGGCAACATGAATGTTTTCTCTTCGCAGTATCTAGTCACATTTGAAGTATTCACTATTCGCAGTTCCCTGTCTCTTCACCTGCAGAAGAACCCTTCAGGTAGAGACAACTTGATGGAACAGCAACTCACATCTGTCCAAATTTATTGGCTTACTTAGAACATTTCAAATATAACAAATAAGGGGAAGCAGAGGGAAAGATCTTGAACCCAGCAGGTCTTTAGTAGTAATGGAAATCACATAATCCAAAAGTGTGGTTTATTTTGTTTCCTTTTTTTTTTTTTAAACCAGATGTACAGTCTGTTCACCAAAGGCTATCAGAGTGGAAGATGCAGACTTGCCTGCTTTACAGGTTACTATGGAGACATCCTTTCCTTCATTATTCTGTAAACAGACTACGTTACACAGAAGTGAGAAGCTCTTATTTTTGGCCATTCAGAAATTACCTGCGATTAGAGTGTTTCACATGCTATGAACAAGTAAAACATCCCTGGAGAACTGGTTTGTTTTATCTCACGTTCAGCCAAGGGGAACTCAACTGACCAAGAGATGAAGGTCAAAGATACACATTTTATAGCTTTACAACTCTTCAGTTGAAGTCCCAGCAGAGAACCGATGGCTTCACTTGCTGCTAAGTTCCCAAAAACTTTGATATCTGTTCCCAAAATAATACAGGCAAATTCCATCAAGAATGAATAATCACACCCCCTTCTCCTCGAGCATATTTCTAAGCAATTATTGTAAAGGACTTTTGCACAGCATCAGAGTAGAACTAAGAATATCAAACATTAGTTATCAATAACACTCTCCATTGATTCCCGAGGGCCTTCAGGTCATGACTACTACATTCTCTTTTAGGTAAGTACAAGTAAACTGACAGCTCTTTTCTGTAATCAACACCATTGTCTATGATCTACATGTCTCTAAAAAATATGCCTTCAACTTTCCCCTTTTTCTTTCACCAGCACTCTCCCAGTACCCAAGGTGCTGCATCTCGACCTTTAATACTGCTTCCTATGTCCCAACTTCTTGATAATTCACTACAGTTTGCAGAAACTACCAGAGTCTCCATCTATTTCTGTTGCTTGTACTGCAGCTTTCTTTCTGTAAAGGTTTCCCAGAAATCAGAACTAGAAATAGGACAGTAAAAGCTGCAGTAATGAGTTAGGATACAAACCAAATGAGAATCAGGTAGTAAAAGATCAGCAAGGCCTAAGTCCAAGCAGAATACATAACCCATCATGAAAGTGGCTCTTGCAGGAAGCTCTTATGCGAGTCAACTAAAATTCAAGTCACAACCCACATATGCAGCATTCCTGTTGGACAATGTCCTTTTGGAGAGATGGCCACAAACAGCGCTCCCACATAACCAGGGCTCACTCATGTCAAAGGCACACAAAGCCCAAGCACTTTCGGTCATCAGAAGTGCTAAGATCACCAAGCTGATCTGCAGTAATGGGACAGAGGAGGTCTCCATCAGGCACCATGAGGACACCATACCTCTGCAAACCAGACCTCTTGCTTTCCAAAGCGGGGATAGCATTCAGGGCAGGGATCTCAGTCATCTGAAATGGACTCTGCCAAACTGAACCCACAAGCATTTGAGGGCTGAGAGCTGTAGGTATTTCCCCAGCACACAGTGGCATTGGTGCCAACAAACCCTTGCACAGAACCTCACAGGCCTCATCTGTCCTTGTCACAGGGCACCAAAGCACAGGAGCAGAGGAGTACAGCACAGCTTAAGGTCACTGGTGATGGAACCTGAGGATATAGGTTAAAAACAAAGAAAATACCTCCTCAAAGAAGAATCCTCCATTCTTCCCTTTCCAGATGCAGAGAGTTTCTGCTCAGTTATTTATTTTGCAAAACCACAGTTATTCCAATGCTACTTTTTCTTCTTACATGGAAACATGGATGATTACCAGAAAAACAAATAATTGGGACGGAGCCCAGTTGGATATCACTGAGGCAACTAAGTGAGTATGCCTTGTGGAGGAGGAGAAGAGAGCTGCACAGTTAGGAACTGTCTGTTGTCACATTTAGGATAAACATGACAAGCAAGAGCTGCTTGTCCTCCTGCTACCGAGGACAAACTCACCACTCACAGTCAGGAAAAAATTGACATTCAGGTTTTCTCAGGAAAGAGGTTTAAGAACCTGACTCAAGTTGTTACTTGGAAATACCCACTTTTCTACCTATATTCACATAACCACATAAACACACATGCTTATTCTTAAATTCCATCATCTTTTTAAGAATTTAGGCCTGTGCTCAAATACGGTCTTGAACTGCATTTTTATCTTCCTGGATTAAGTTTGGATTAGTCACCTCCTGAGGGAGATGAGATGTCTCTTGGTCTACTCTGTTCTCATGATGGAGATTACTCTCATTTTCACTAGCCACAATAAGCAGATACTGCAGTAGCCTAAAGCTCAAAACCGAGATGCTCCTAGGTCAATTCTCACATTTGTAATTGATGTAAAGAAGACAGAAAGATGAGGTTGGGTTGAGGCTGAGATGAGCACACCTATTTTCTGTCTCCATGTTAAGTACAGACTTTTCTCCATGTAAGCACACTTGAAATATTCTGGCCTTCTGGAAGTGAGGCAGGTCCAAAGTCTACATCATCTGCTCTGGTTCAGGCCTTTCTCCTGCCTACAACCATTCTCTGAGAAAAAAAAACTTCATTATACAATGGCTTGTTTCCATTTTTCCTCACAAATCTCCCCTTCCAAGATTGCCACAGCATTATGGGTCAGGACACTAAAATATTAACAAAGTGATCCTGCAGATATGAGAACCAATGACAGAGCCAGAGTCCAAGCTAGGTAATGCACAATTTCCCATGTCTTAGCTCTACCAAAAAATATAGAGAAGCATCATAAAGAAAGCAGCAGGTATATCCAACAGGCACATTATTCTTATTTAAATAGAATACTGCCAGGAAGCACCTTGGGATGCTACAGTCACTCATAGCTTCAACCACACAGGGTTGAATATTCCAGGACAGAGACGTAGCCTTTGATCTGCTGCCACCTTTCACTCCTCCACCTCAGGACTCAAGGTTGTTGCAATCTCACTCCTGAGATACTGACACCACTTCTATCTCCAGCTCTTCATGACAGCCGCATATAGGCCTATGGTGAAATAAGCAGCAGTTTCTGCTCATAAGAAACTGTCAGGGAAGTGTCTAAGAAAAAACAGGTGTTAAGATCAAATGCACTCAGTAAATTTTACTTCTGACCTTAGCCCACAGCTTTAACTCCGAGATTCTTCATATATCAAAGGCTCAAGGCACCAAACACAAATTGGTGGTTTTGCAAGTAACAAATAAGTATGCATGAGTCGAACAGATGCTTGTGGTCCTCAGGGTGGGACTGACCAAAGAGAGCTATGAGTAAGCCAGCACTGCAAGCTCATGATTTGGATGCTCATATCCCTGCCAGGCCATGGCAATGGATTTCTTGCCTCCAACTCAGTTCTCTTCAGATCCAGCCTGTATCTTTTTCACTAAGGCCAGAGCTCCGAGCGCCTCAGGGAAGAAGAGCCAAGGACATCCATCAGAGCTGACAGTGAGAAAACACTCTGAATTATTCATAACACTCAAATAGCAAAATTAAAATTAAACTACCTTACAAGACAATGGGAGATATGCTAACAGTGAAGAAATTCCAGGGCTACTTTTGCGTGCTGTACAGTGAGGTAAAGCTAGAGTGAAATACTTAATGGCTAAAAGGCTCGCCTGTTTGTTTTCTCTGTGGATGGATATATTCCTTGTTTTGCCTACATTTATATCAAGTCTTTATATAATGGTCGACTTCATACCCGAGGCTATCTTCCTGAATCAAAATCTCTCCTGTACTAGTAGCAGAAGAGCAGACTGCTTCTAGCTTTTTAACTTTTTAATAATGAACTTGCTCTTGTCTGGTTCTCCTTGTCCCCTTCTCCCTGTGCGATACCTGCCTTGGGAAGTACATGACTTTTGCATCAGCGTTCGAGTCAGTTTTCTGTACTTGCTTAGATGGCTGTCAGGGCTAGTTTTTGAGGTACGGTCTCCTCTTGATAGCTCCCGACAAGCTCTGCTGGAGGACTAGCCAGTTCCTGAAATATATTTCTCTCACACTTGTTTTTCAGGGTTCTCCACTCTGCGAGGACTGACAGTGTGGTAACGAGAGGCACTCCAGACTGGATTTAATGCTACCATATGCTAGACAGAATGAGAATCCATACTGCGGGAGAGCAGCCGGTACATTTCCACGTTAACAGAAGCCTGATTACAAATTGCATTTAGTCTCAACAGCTCAGTTCAGTGCACACAGATGCCATGGGGGACTGTAAAGTTCACAAGATGTGGGGGAGTACGACTGAATTTTTAAAAAAGAGCCTTGGCTGATCGGATGCCACAGACATTTGGAGTTGATGCCATGAAGAAAGTTGCTGCTGCATTTGTTCTGCCAGAAATAAATAATAAGAATAATGTCAAGAGCTGTTAGTCAAATTACAAACTCTTGCTAGGCTGCTGATACAAACAGCAGTATCGGCACTGTCAAATGCTGCTCTTGTAACTTGACAGCCAGCACATAAATGAAGTCAGAGAAGAGGAATTTACTCTTTCAAAATAGGTCAGCATGAGATGAGATGGGTTTCCAGTCAGAATGTGCCGTGCATCCCCGGGCTGGCTGCAAAGTGCACCTCTTAGCTCTGATAACAGACTTCATGCAACTCCAGGTACGGGGAGACTAAATGACTCGGGCAGGTTTTTCTCTCAGCTCATGGATCTGCTCAGAGCTGGTAGGGAACGAGAGCTATTCTCTGCTTACTTGGACAAGATCAACCAAATAGACACAGTGGCCTCTGTCCAGGGCCTATGCCATAAAAATACTCAGCTCAGCTAATCCTATTGGACCTTTTGATAAGCAGACTGAACAGGGACACCAAGGACTTGTCACTCCCTGGCCTGAGCCCCTGGGGCACAGATCCAGGATGATGTGAAGACACCTGGCAATGTTTTGATGGGGTGGTATGGAGGGTTTCACTGTCCAAAGCTCCCAGGCCGGCACCAATGCACGGATAACTTAAGCACTTTTAAATAGGAAATCAAGCCATAAGTTCAGAAGTACTGCGTGGAAACACAGCCCTTGTGCTGCAGGATAAATGCTCTATTCCATGTGAATGGGGCGAAATCTCTTCCGCCATTCTCTGCCGTACTCATTAGAAAGCACCGCACAGTTCAGCTGCTTAGATCAATGTTGGTAAATGAAGCAGTCTCCCAAGGCCCCTTCTCCAGTCTGACATCTCTATGAAACATTCCCACATTCCTGAAGAATAAGGAAAAGCTTTCCCTAACCCTGCTGTACAGCCAGCCTGCAGAATCCACTGTTACTGAAGGTCACCAAGTCAAACACTGCAGCTGGGTCATTTTATAGCCATTAGTAATCGCTGTAGCTCAGAGTATAAAGATAAAAGTGATCTAAATCCTGCTCTCTAGGACATGAGCCAATCTTGGCCAGGGGCAGGAAGGAACTGCTCCCCCCTACACATCACAGAAGGGGTTGCAGTGTCTGCCAGGTGCAGAGCAGGATCTGTTTCTCCCACCTCTCCCCCACCATGCATTACCAAAAACTGCAGGGGCAGACAGGAGCGTGCTCTATCCTACACACTGTATTTTCACAGATGAGTGACCACCAGGCACAAGATCCAGGGCTCCGGGTTGCTCAGACATGAAAGCATTCGCATAGTTTCCTAAAGCCCCACATCAGCGAGGTGGCAATCGCTCCCACGTGCTGCGAGCTGCCTCATGCAGTTCCAGGAATCAAGCGCTGTGTCTCATCGCTCCCCTGTGGCATTGGCTTTACATTTCTGGGCAACAGCTTCACTGCTGGGCAAAAGGCACTTTTCAGACACGTTCCCAGGAATCACGCGCCCAAATGAGGAGAAAGAGAAGAGCTGGTTTCCCAGGAGGTCTCAAAGTAAAGCCCAAACAACAAAATAGAAATCATCGAGGAGCCTGGGATTTCAGACAGTAAGAAAAATAAGAGGAACATTTCCAGTTCTGCCCACACCACGGGCAAGATGGGCACTGCAGACCTGTTGGCAGAGTGCTCCATGTCTAGGGAGGTTCTCATGGGGACCAGGAATGGTCTATAGAGGTCTACCAAACATCAGCTTCCCCAAGGAGGACCTCTTTTCCTACCCACAAAGCATCCAAAGTGCATTAGTCACTTGTCTCGGGATGTTCAAGAGACCAGGACAAAGCCTCCAGTGAGAGCTCAGCTCTTGATCCTAAATGAAAATGCAGCAATAGGAATTGCTGGGAGAAGGTGGCCAAGTGCCTCGAGGTGTTGGAGCAGCCAGCAAGCAGCTTTACATGGGAAGGAAACCCACTGGAGTGGGCAGCTGCTGAGCTGGCTGCTGGTGAGCCATGGAGCTGGCTGCCTCTTGGGTGTCCATGCAGCTGAACAAATCAATTTACATCTACAAAGTAGACATGAAAGTCACATCGGTTCCCAGCTGGAGCTGGATCTGTCCCTGAAACTTGTTGTGTGCTTCCAGGCGTCTATGCTTCATCCCATGAAGGCAGATAATCCCTATGCTTTTATGCAGCTCTTGGCTTGAATTTCCCCTTTTTTGTTATATAAGATTGTGGTTTAGGGTTTCCTTCCACTGCTTGGACTTTGTGAGGCAATTGACTCCTTTTTGCATGCCAACATGGACGGTTGTGTTGTGCTCTTGCAGCACCCCATTTTGCGTGCTGAGCAAGAATGATCCCAACGCAAAGGGCATGCAGTACTGAGTTTAGTGATCAACTCTCATCATCAGGTCTTTCACTCAGTTACACCTCAACACTCAATCATAATCACAGCTATTGGAGCTCCAAGGCGGCACCCAGGAATATCACCCTGAGGAATACCAGCATTCCCAAGAGCAAGTCCTTGTCCTGAATTCCAGAGATGTTAAAATGTGGATTGCCCGCACTTTAGAACAAGGCTGTGAAATCTAACACAAGTGCTGTGGTGGAGAATATCTGCCAGGTCCATCTGATTGACACATCCCTGTCCCTAAAACCTGGCCTTGCAACAACCCCCTTCAACTGGGAGAAACAATACCAAGGACAGACCTGCTCAGCCTCACCCACATGGCATTCCCAGCAGAGGAAATATCAGGAGGCAAACACTGAACACAGTGAAACTGGTTGGGTTGGGTTTTTTTCCTCTTTTCTATATTTTGAAAGAAGAGATTTATAATTTGGCAATACTTGGCTTCCTATAGACACATCATGCAAGGCACCTCCTTAACACCACAGGGACCTCGTGAACTCTTTGTCCTCTAAAGACCATCATTCTGCTCTAAAATACAGAACTTGAAGGGAACAATTAAACTTATTTTTGTTATTAGCAAACAATTTCCAGTCTCATCCTCCAAAACAGCTGAACCATTTTAACTGGAACTTTCCAAAACAAAAAGAGCGAAAACAAAAACAAGACCAAAATCAGAGAGGAGAACAGCATTTTGCACAGTAGGCATCAGCTGGAGCAGTTAAACTCCAGAACTTGTGAACCCCTAAAAACATTGGCTTCTGATGAAAAAGCATTAACCTCGTGGAGATTTTAACATCTCTACCTGCAATGCATGCACTGCAAAGACCGGCACTGTACAACAGGGCAGCATTCACATACTCCTGCTGCATGAGGGAACAGTCCTGGGCCCACCAGCGTTCAACAGCTGCCTTGGCTGCAGATGTGCAAGGTTTGACTCAAACAAGAGAAATTCTGCTACTGCCCTGGACAAGGTATTGGAGCTTATCTACTTGCACCATCACATCACTCCATTTCACACTGCACAACGAAAAGTCACCCCAAAGATGACAGTGTGACAGGTTTGAGTGTCAGCCAAGCTTCCCCAGCAGGAGACAACTGTTTTTCAGAATTAAAACAAATAAACAAAGAAGAAACACTTCAGTTGCTGCCACCGTAGAAGTAATTTCCCCACAACCCCATTACTGAGCAGGCAGCATGCAAGAGCCAGGTCTCTGCTTGTTCTGAGCGTTTGCCTGGCCTCTTCACCTCGTCTTTAAAACTTCTTTGAATTTCTTGGATACCAAAACTTTCCCTCCGAGTTGTACCCAAGTTCCAAAGGAAAAACAAACAAAAAACCAAACAAATGAAGAATAACCAATTGTACCTGGTTAGCTAGCAGAGATCAACTCAAACTGGATCTTTTCCATGACTTAAGGGTGATGTGCCTGTCATGCTTCAACAGGATAGGATAGCTTCTTGACATCCACTCTGGGAGCTTTTTCAATATCAAGAATGCTGGAGGGGGAAAACAAACAAAAAAGCCACAATGCAGGAGTAGTTTCATCTTGTCCTGTTTAGGGACTGAACAGCTCAGTCCATGACAGATTTTAGCTCAGGTTCCACCTACACCACTGGTGAATCACTCACTGTTCAACCTCCCCTTGGTGAGTTTTGCAACCTGAGACTTTGCTCTTATCTTACTCTGGCTGAGCAGGCTACCAGGTACCAACCCGTCTTTCTGGGAGCACCAGGAACCATCTTCCTGCAGAAAATAGACAACTCCTGATGCTCTGTGAGCGATTCCCTGGTATAACTTCTCTCTGGTGTATAATGCTGAGAAAGTGAATGTTTTAGTCTTTTCCCCTCTTCAGAGCTACTCATGCAGTGTTGCTTTTGTCCCTGCCAACCCCTTTCCATGAAAACCTGCAGGAATGTAGCACCTTGGTTGAAGGTTCAAGAGTTGTGCAATGAGAGACGGGGAACGTGCTCTATACTTTCTTCCCTTTGTGTCAATCGCAAGTCACCCCCACAGACACATCTCTGCCAAGGTGCAAGCTGGCTGAACATGCTCTATCTCCTGAGCACCCCGCACCCCTGCATGGAAAATCCTAACAAAAAGCATGGAGCCCGTATATCCTACAAGGACATTCCTCCTGGGCCAGTCTCTGGCCACACACCAAGTCGACAGACATTTGCTGCCCTTCACTGCTCTGGGAACACGTTGCAAGCTCTCGATAGAAAAGCAGCTCGTTAGAAATTCAGTGGACAACTAAAGGTTAATCTGCACTTGTTTGACTGTCGAGCACCTGAGATATGACGACAACACATTGGCACACTGTAATTGCAACATATTATTAAGTACCTTCAGTACCCAAAGGCTAAGACACTTTGAGAAAAAATAATAAAGCTAATGCACATAATAGCTTGTGTCTTGTTATTTAAGAAACCCCTTCCCAGCATCGGACGTGGACAGTATGTGCAAGTGTGCTTTCTCCAATAAGTGCGCACGAGGAGCAGTTTGGTGGGGTGCCAGAAAGCACAACGACTGTTCTACCTTAGCAATGTACAGAAGATGACACATTCCCTTTAGAACTAATTGCTAAATAAAAAACCAAACCAAATCCTAGCCTGGTCTCTTCCCTTGATGAGCTATTTCAGACTCCACATCAGAGCTTTTGTTTGTTGTTTAAAGACAGGGACATTTAAGTGTTTTGTTAAGTCTTTTCCATTAAATATGAAAATTAAAATGAGTTCAGAAGGGTATTTTTCATTACATTATTTGAAGATTTGCATTACATATTCCGCTGGGCCTTCCCTTACGTGACTCGAGGCTGACAAGTTCAGGCTGCCAAACACAACCCTTTGCATCAAATAAATTACCCTACACCAAGATCCAGTTATAACTATTGACACAGACCAAGCTACACGTCTGAAAGTCAAGAAATATTCTTACCTTTGTTATTATCCTTGTTCTGCATTCTCACATGCATAACATGAAAGCACTTTCAGAACTGCTTCCAAAATTCACTGTATTCTTTCTGTCAAACTGCTCCCTACCTCCCTGCACTAAAAAAAGAGAGTCAGGAATTCCTCTTCGTGAGCCTTCAAGAGAGAAACAGCTGTAATGACTTCACAGACAAATCAATGCCATTTCCAACAGAATTATTTCACTTCTTCTCCCTACTTTGAAAAATTAGAACAATTTCACAAGAAGCCCAAGGGAATGAGATCATGAAAATGCACAGAGCAGACAGCATGAGGAAAAGTCTTTGGGTATACATTTCGGGAGGCAGCAAATGATCCTATCTGCTGCTCCGTGAGCAGTAGAATAATTATGTATGCATTCGCTGCATCCCATCATCATCATCGTGATGGAGATGACATTTCATACTCGAGCTGGGAATCTGCCTTTCCCAAAATTATTTTTTGTTTGGAAGGCAAAATTATTCTAAATAATGTCTGGAGAGGACAGATACAGGAAAGCATAGATTTGAGAGTCAGACACTCTCGAGTCATAATCCTATCACCAGCTCTCTAAAGAATGCTATTATATCGTTAACTCCACATTTGCAAGACAGTAACACATCTTTCTATGGCAGAGTCCCAGGAATTTCTGTGAGATGTTATAAACTGGTGCATCAATGTGAACTTGTCAGATTGTGTCTGCACGGAGGAACTCCTGTGGGCTTTGGAAAGCCTTGGCAATATTTGGAGGGTGGGGGGGCCTCCCTTAAGTTATTTTTTTGAACCTGGCGAAAGAGCTCCAGGACCTCATTGCCTCACCATAGAACAATGGACACTAAGGATGGGGAGCATCGTGAAGAGTTATATTAGGTGCACCTATGCTTCCCTTGGACAAGGAAAGATCTCATCCCTGAGCTCAGTGATGAAGCACAGGACAAGAGGAAGGACCAGCTTGAGGCACAGTGGGCTCACTGAGCATCCCCTCCCCAGGAATATTTCCATTCCCTGGGTCACAGCTAGCAGTGTCAAAGATGCGCCACAACCCTGTTATCAAGATCCAAACCAAGGAAAGGACTTACCCAGTTGCTCTGGTTGAACATGGGAGGAGAGGACCCAGGTGTTGCAGAGCCAGCCAGGCTCACACACCTACCCGTGCCTCTTCTCAACTCTCCTGGCCTGCTGTCAAAAGAGAGCCAGACTGTCTTGCTGGTTCCACCTTAGGCCACATGCCATCACTTTTTCTTGCTGGGATGGCACTAAAACTAACCCTGCTCTTTACCAATTCTCCAACTTGGGTGGAATGAAGATCAGGACATAGCTGGACCCGTAGCAACGCCTCCATGTGATGAACTGGATTGTCATGCGAGATGTCATGGCTTCTAACCATAATACCTTAATTATTTCACTCATCTCCCTTCTAATGGTGGTCCTGGAATCCAGATATTGTCTTCAAGGGGACAGAATGTCAAAAATCCTTTTAAAAAACTGATTTCTGTTTTCACTGGTGTGGCAAGACAGTGGGGACTTATTAATGACACAGGTGCTAGAACATTTTAAAGAAGTCTGAGTGCAAATGAGACCCTCACCTCTGGGAGGCATGACGACCTCATTAATAGGCCTGCTGGGTTAACATCACAGCACTTCCTTGCCCAATATTCCAGTGGGACTATGGCTTTCTGATCCACACCAGCTTTCCACATCCAAGAGATTTGGTCAGGCTGACTGAACTGGGATGCAACAGCTCAGATAAAACTGGGATTGATCGAGTGCAACCCTAGTTTGAAAAGGGTTCCTCGCAAGTATGGAGTGCCTAAACCTTAATGTTGGGAACAAGTCCCTGCAAAAATGTAGTCTTCAATGCAAATGAAGGCTCAAACTCTACAATAGCCATGAGCTAACACACACAGATGAGCAGTCTTTGCTTCTCTGCTACCTAAATACATAGCAACTACTTGCAGATGCAAAGCATATTCTCCAGTGTCCTGTACAGAACACACTGTGCAGAAAACCGCTACCAAACTTCAAGCCAGGACAAATTGCTGGCTGGACAAGAAAGCAACATTTACCCAACAGCATGATGTCACTTATGCATATGTGGGAGATGGAGAGAAATCTTGATTTGTTCTGGGCATAGATGAGGGCACAGCTTGAAATTAATTGATCATGGGTGCATTCAACGCAACAGCTCGATGCAATTCTAGCAAAATCCAATGGCAAAACTGTGCTGCACAACCCTGAACATGCCAGACTTTCTTCTCCAAGACTTTAACTTGCACTCTACTGTGTAGAAGCGATCAGATCCCCTCTATCACCTTGCTAAGGGAAGTTCTGGTTAAGCATTTGGACCTGAGCTCCTTTAGGGGTGGGTATTAGGAAGGGAAAGATAGGCTTACATGTAAAAAGTTTTCTTTATTAAAAGCAGATTTCAGGTAGAGAACCAAATTAATTACGATGAAACCTGCATGAAGATTCTTCTTCACCCAGGAATCCAGTGCACAGCTTGGTCTTTCTTTCTACCTGCATGATCTCCACTATGACAGCATCTCAGCATTTTACAAACTCACTTTCTAACTACTCTTCAAGGCAGGAAGATGTTTGCTTTCCCCTTACAACAGATCCATCTCTGCAGAATTAGCCCCAAGTGTCCTAGCAGCGTTATTCTGTAGGATAACCCTTTCCTCTTGCACGTCCAGTCTTCATTTGCTGTAACACACTATTTCCTACTCATTGCTTTTCCCCACTGACACCTTACACTCAACTTGGAAAGCAAAGCCCAGCCAACCTGCTTTGCTCCCATTTATAATCAATTTAACTTCCTGGCTCCAGGGCACCTTTTGCTGCGCTCAAGAACATTGCCGCACAGTTCTGTTTAACTCCAGAATAATTTGCTGACACGGAAATTACACCATTGTTCTTCTGATGCCAATAAACCAAAGTGCTGACAATTGAAACAGTCATTCCAGCAGAATGGTCAGGAGTATCCACGTTTGTCATCTATTGACAGCTCCAAATCAAGACTGCTCAATTCATAAAAAGCCAAAAGATGAGTTCTTTAAGTCCCCACGTCAAAAAGTTGGAATCTAAGTGTGCTTTCTTAGAGCTACTTAATAGAGAGAAGCGTCTTTATTTAGCACCTGTCATCTCAAGTTCCCAAAATGCTCTCTCAAAAATTAAGTTTCCCAATAAGCTTCCTAGCCAGACATCAGGCTCCAATTTGCAAGGGGTAAACTTACTTAAGGTCACCCAGCATGGGAAAGAAGAGCTGGGAAGCAGCTCCAGGAATCCAGAGGACCACACCCCTCACTAGCCACTAGACCACACAACTGTCCCCATTTCACTTGGGTCATTATTAAGCAGGATAGAAGAAGACTGTGGTTTTATTTTATGTTAGCTGAACTCTTGCATTAATGTTTTACTGTCCCACTGATGTTTTGCCTAGAACATTCTGTAATCCACAAATTAATATGTGAAGAACATCCAGTACAGTTTGGAGAAATAAAAAAAATACACAAATGGCAATGGAGTTTTGATTTCCAGCAGTTTCATAAATCAGAAGAGTTGGAGAAAGAAGGTTCCTTATTTTATCGCACACAGCCTTGTGTAATGCCAGCAAAACTGCTGCCCTTCCCAAAACCAAGCAGAAACCCTATTGTTGCGGCAAACCCCGGCTAGTCACATGGAGAAAACTTAAAACCTCATGGCATTCTGTTTCACATGGACAGAAAGGGAGTTTTGCTCCAAATACACGACAAGGGCCAAAAAGAAATGTGCTCTACCTATGCACAGTATCTGAAGTTGTTGTTGCCTGTTCTCATTCATCACTTTGTGTTTTCTATGATCTTGCATTTAGCTTTTAGGATGAGGTTCTCTCTATCCTGCAAAACCTCCCCTACTCTCTTTTTGTTAAATCACTTTGTTAAAGGATCCTCCCCAGTTAAGCACAGGTCCATGCTGTACTCAATACAGTGGAGCACAAGTCTAAGGCAAAAGCCAATCCCTACTCAAAGTCTTGGAGCAAAGGAGCAGGAAACTTGCCCGTGGTAATGAAGCTTGGATTGGACACAGACCCTGCTTGCTTGGAGGCCAGAAGGAGCTGGGGAGGACGCATCTGACCACAGAGGTGTGCCCCATGAAGACAAAACACCACTATCACCAATCAAAATCCAACGCTTCAGCCCAACTCAGAAACTCAGTACAGAGCTAGGCTGAGAGAAGACCCTAATTTGAACAGAATTATTTAAAAGTCTGTTTAAGGCACACTCATTAACAAACATCTCCCATCTCCCAGATAAGATCGGATGTTTCACGTCACTGCTGCCTGAAGCTGCGATCCCCGCAGAGCCCGATGAACGGTCCTGCTGGAGCTCTCCCAGTGCTGAAGGGGCCCCTCTTCGCGCCGAGCGCTGCCGGCTGAAGCACAGCACGGTTATATATTAAGTTGGAGTGAAGCTGTGTGGGGAAAAAAAAATGCAACTACAGGGCTGCAACGAGACTTAGGAAGATCAACTGACAATGATGGAAAGGGAAATGCCAGCAGGGAACGTCTGTATTGCCGGCAAGAGCTGGGTGGAGGAGAACAGGAGTGTGCCACATGGCAAGGCTTTGAGAAAAGTGCCTCCACTTAATACAATAGTGATCTCCCCCTGCATCTCCTTGCAAACCTGAGAACAGTGTAAAAAGGCTCATGATGATAACAGTTTAAGGGAAACAAAACTAAGTTCCTGTGGTCATTAAAGGTGCGACACCACTTCACACAAAAGCAGGACTGTTAATCTTAGTGTCCTCAGCCACCTTCCAGCTTGGATCATCATTGCACCTACGTTCAACCCCCAGCAGTAACCAGAAAGGCTGTCCTGCTTCATCCCTCCCAAGTCAACATTATTCTGTATCCCAGTTCCAGCCAGAGGTGGACACACGTGCCTGGACACCCAGCACTTTGTATGAATGAAGAATGAAGGAGCTAAAATACAGCTCAGAAGGTCAGGGAGAGGCAGTTTTACCACTACTCTGGTAGGCATCAACACAAACATCTGTCATGGTCTTAGCCAAGGAACAGAGAGGGGGGCTGTGAGTCTCTCCTTTAATTCACCTGGAATGATAAAACTGAACTTTCATGTCCTCATCTGAAGCAGCAACTTCCTTAGCACGCTTGAGATGAATTTTGTTTGCTCTGTCAGTGTAATTTCTTGATCCTTTATGGCCACTCTCAGACTGATGTAGAAGCGATTCCTCTGACAGCAGCTCTACACTCTCTGTAAATACAGAAGCCAGTGGGCTAGTGCTGGGTTTGTACTGCACAGAGCAAAACAGAGTAGCAGGTATTTATGGTGCTCTTTTACGGAAGGAGGCTGGAACGCAAAAATCAGTGGTAACAAGTTTTAGCACTCTTGGGCCCATAACAGGATATCTACAGCAGAAGCAGGAGTGTAAACTGGTGTTAGATGGGATTGCACCCGTAATCACTTCTCCAAATAGGAAATCTCATTATAGAAGCAATTTTAGTAGGGCAAGCACACTGCAGACATCCCCATTGCATCTATCAAAAT
>NW_010205362.1:23708-32309 GCF_000695765.1 Mesitornis unicolor | reverse complement strand
TGCCGAAGTATGACCTGCTCCACCTCTGGTTGTTATGAGGTCTCAGAACATATGCAGCTACCCAAATTATTATGTATATTACTATTGTGCTTAGAGGATGCACCTGAGATCTTAGCTGCCCTTTAATTAGATCTGGCTAACATAATCAAATCTGTCCTGCAAGTGAAAATTTAGGGGCTCTTCCCCATGAAGTGGCAATCTGTGACTGAGTCTAGCAGGAGTAACACAGCTAACCCCTTTCTCCAAGGGTTTATGGTTTAGATAGGCAAGGGAGACAGAAATAAAGACAGATTGGCAGAACAAGGTGGACTGGAGCAACAGTTTTAAAGAAATGCAGTGTAAGTGATCGTGATACTGCAAGCTGCTGGGGACAAGTGGTAAAGACCTGTAAGGACATAACCCAGAGGAATCAGCGTTGCGGAGAGCATTGCTGCTGGGTGTCACTGCAACCCATCGAGGTGACAGAGGGGCTCTGGCACGGAGGTAAAGCCTCAGCGCCAGGGAAATCCATGCCAATGTCTTTGTAAGGACACAACACATTACCTAGATGAGCAATGACTGCTTTGCTTACGACAGGAGCAAAACGCAGCCAGCACTGGCCATGCACATTAAGAGAAAGTGCACAAATACTTGAAAGATAAAGAGATGCAGTCTGTTAGCTCCTCTGCCTATGTCCTTCCAAACATGCAGCTGGTGAAACCAGTGCAAAGGAGCAGAGGTGATGGGTTTCTGCAGTCCAGTGACTTGAGAGTCAAGTCAATAAAATAAAGACAAGGTCATAGACATGTTCAATGGCTTACCCGTGGTCATATGTTTCATCAGTAGCCTACTCCACAATCCAGCTAATATCTCCTAAGCACCAGTCTAGCATCCTGTCAAAACACCCCGCCTCCTCTTTAGCCAGTACTTACTTCTCTTAAACAACACAGGACACAGAGAAGACGCTTTGAACTACAGGGCAGCATTTGCACTGAAAATTAACACCTTTAAAGGGGCCAAAAACTATGTCTCTCCATCTGCTGTCAACTAATTCGCTATTTATTTCCAAATATCTCTATTTACAGGTCAAACCTCCAGAAGTGCTGAAAATAACAGCACCTCTTTCCGTACACCAACATGTCCCTTACTCACGGGACAAGATCTATCTCCAACACAGTGATGAAAAGCCACTTCTCTAGAAGCTCAAAATTACTATTCCTCCTGCTCTTGTCAGTGGCAGTCACTAAGGTCACTGCAGCATGAGCTCCCATTGAATATCTAAAGCCATTCAATTAATCTCAGTTTGCTGAGAACTCGGAGAATTTAAGTAAGGTCAGAGAGTAAAGAGATCAGGAGACTCTACACTCCCACTGCACTGACACAATACTTCCTGAAGAGCTGACACAGACATAAGTTACTCCACTGACAAGACAACAGAGCTTTCTACAATCAACAGCCTGAGCATATATACATTTACTTCGAAAGACAGAAAAACATCTGGACAATCCATTTCTACTCGCCGTCCGCCATCATTACAGTGGCAAGTTGTCCTTCTGCAGGAATAGGCTCTGTTTCTTTTGTGTTTTGCAGATAATTTGTTCTGTAGTTATCATGGGGTTACCCAGGACAGCATTCACCCCAACTTAAATCACCAAGCTCCAGCTAAAAGACTCTTGACAGCCTCCTATCAGGCTAGCTTTCATTACCGCTGCTTGGACCATCTCCATCATTTGCTAATGCAGAACAGATTAGAAGGTCTGTCTATATACTATGAGATCCTTCCTGCTGGTGTGGGAATGCCTTTCAGTAGTTATAATAAGTGGCAGCCACAGAAACCCAGCTTTTCTGCTCGTCTTACAATTGCATCCTTGTAAACAAGGAGACAGATGTTGCTCTGATCATCAGCAATGGGAAAACAGCTTCTAAATGCCACGTTGAACACAGAGCTGTGCTTGTTGCACCCCCGCAGTTGCATACGTAGCAGGGGATTCCTGGCACCTTCCCTAACAGGGAGGGCAAGCCAAGGCAAGGAATAAAAGTGGCAGAAGTGTAATTTTGCCTGCTGTGCTAAGCCAAAGCAGCCTCAGGGCAGCTCTAGGTTGGGGAGGCAAGGAGTCATGATGGATAGTGAATCCTTGCTCCAACTGCTCTTTCCTCTGTCTTCAACTGTGCAGAGTAGCTGAGTGAAAGTTCCTTTACCTGGGGACAAAGTAGGAAGACATCTGGAGAGGTGTCTGTGTCTCCTTCTACAGTGATGGGGACAGATGCTAATCTTCCAATATAAGCATACAGGGCATGTTTGTAACAATCAGTGTTACAAACAACATCACCTCCCCTCTCTTGGTCTTAAAAAAATGACTATACAGACAGGAAGGATGGAAGGTGATGGTAGGTGAAACGGTCCTGAAAAAACAGCCCATTGAAAATATTTACAAGGGAAAATATGCATAACTTTGGAGGCAGCCAGTGCTCCCCCCAACCAACCAGAATTAATCCTTGCCATCAAGATGACTGCGAGCCCTTTGGTCAAGAGATGCCAACATCCATAATATATAGATTCACACAAGTTCCCTCTTAAAAGTACAGAGCATCATGAGTACCATCCCCATATACCTGCCTGCTTTCCCGGGATAGCTGCATTTCCATGCTCTCCAGATCATTGGCCAGGCACCGTTCCTCCACACACCAATGCAGAGTCTGGTAGGAAACAAGGAGAGCTTTATTCATAAAAAGAGTGCAAAACTGAAACACTATTTTGGGAAGACACAGCAATAATTTATCTTCTTAAATGATAAATAAAATACTTTCCCATGTAACCTTGGCAGCCGTCTGTCAGCAGCATTCCATGACAAATAGTGGTCCGCTGTGCAAATATCGCTCTTCCACATTACCTCCCTCTCCCGTCCACTAAACCTCACTCATGGTTTGGCACCAGAGGGTAGCCATGACCTAGCATAGCGAGGTCACTCCAGGAATGGCTGTGTGGCATCGTGCAAGCATTTATTGATTTGTTGTGAGAACTCACCACTGAGCCCAGCGACACGCCACAGTCTTGGGAAGGGGCTCACTGGAACTGACTCTGCTCATTCCTCTGCAATCTTACCCAAAACTGCTGCTCAGTGAGATGCCTCTGCTTCAGCTTTTGTTGAAGGCTGCCATCAAATGCAAAGTCTTAAAAGAGGAAGAGTCAGTGTTACACAAGAGTAAAGATCTTATTGCAGACAATCCATATCCTGCTAGAAAGTAAAAGGCACTTCCCTGATCTGCAATTTAGCTCCCACCACCCAAAAGTTTCTAAGGCTGTGTCATGCCACAGTGACTCCCAAGGCACTACTGGAAGATTTGTGAGTGCTCTCTGTATTTCCTTATCTCCCAGAGTTTGTCTTTACAGTGTTGTGTATGAAAATCTTCTACAGAAGCAGCAATTAGAGGCTCATCCTGTTGCTGTTCATTAACACTTAATCAAGTACCTCTTGTCTTCTTCTGTACCATCAGACTGAAGGTGGCTGCATGGCTATACCACCTTATGAAGGGTCAAAGGCCAAATGTGAGTTTGCTCATAGACCTTCCTACCACTGTTTTTAAACATCCCACATTTTCCCAAACATTTCATCAGTCTTCCCAAACTGAAAAAAACATTTATTATCTAGAAAGCCAACATTTCTCATCTGCATCTTGCAGTCAGAGAAATTGAGTTATCAGTTGTTTAAGCAGCTGCCACTTCCCCAAAGAAGGAACTGGCACTTAGAGGACCCTCCTCTCAAAACCACTCAAACTTACATAAACCTGACGGAGACTCAGCCCCAGTATTGCTGAAGTCTCCAAATAAATTCTGTGATGCTAACACTGTGCAATGTCAAGATTAAAGACTCATGTCCATGGGTGCTCCTTGGGGTACTGCAAGGAAGCAATACCTTGCGAATGCAAGGGCTGCGGTTCAAGCATGAGATTGATTTCAAGGGTCACCTTAATGTCCATTTAACAAGAAAGCTCCACTCTGGCACCCTGCTCAAAGAGGAAGGACAAGCATGTGGCAGCTGGTTATGCAGCTCCCACGTTATCTGTTCTGCTCTGGGCAG
This sequence comes from Mesitornis unicolor, assembly GCF_000695765.1. Lineage (NCBI taxonomy): Eukaryota > Metazoa > Chordata > Aves > Mesitornithiformes > Mesitornithidae > Mesitornis > Mesitornis unicolor. The sequence goes on along the minus strand of NW_010205362.1, from coordinate 28,251 downwards.
ATGAAACCCCTAAAGACGAGGAGAAAAGCAGCCTCTCCCACCCCAGACATAGCCAGTGGGCTCCTACAGGAGAGCCTCTGCCCTCCAGTTACCTGCCACAGCATTGCCAAGAGACACATGCAGGGCTCAGCAACACCTTGGGTAGCAGAAACAGGTCCAGACCCTCATTGCCTTCTACACCACCCAGGCTTGGCAGCAAACCTCCTCCTCCCCCATTCACAATCCTACTCCATGCGTTCCAGTTTGGGGTTGTTTGGGGGTGGGGTTTTTTTGGTAGCTCACCTCACTTGACACCTGCCTCTTCAGCCTGAGGGCTGGGACCACGTTGGCAAAAGCTGGAGAAGTTCAGAGGAGAACATACCTGAGAAACAGCCCTACCTTCTCTCACCAAACAAACCAAGTTAGAGGCAATTCCCACCTCACAGGCATCGCACCCAAAGGACAACACCAACAGAAACAGCCTTGCAAGCAACAGCAAACATTCAGGACTGCAAGGAGTGTGACTTGGCTTTCTTAAGCAGGAGAAGTCTTAACCTCCTCCAAGGTCAGATCCCACACGAACATGAGCTTATTATCAAGGAACTGAAAGAGGCATTGAAGAGGCACCAACACCTGACAAAAAGGTCTCATAGCCCAAACCACACTCACACTTGGCTCTGTGTATCCACTTGTCCCCAGCACTCTTCCTAGACCCCACATTCCCATATACTGAGAACTATTCCCAAACACTACCAGCCCCTGGCAGGCAGCTACCCCTTCTACATTACAGGTGCTCTTTGTTTTGGGAAATAAGCAGTGGGTTATTTACTCTGTTGATTCACTAATTTCTACCTGATGCTTTTGGAAATAGCAGGCTTAGCTTGGCTTCTAGCAAGCCCCAGAAGAAACAAACCATGACACTAAGAAGGATGCTTGTACTTACTGTACAAATTCAGGATTTTGCTTGTGGGCTGGTGATACAATGGCTATGAGTTGTCCATACAACATTAGCACCAAGATCCTTTGCTTCCAGAATTTTATTCTAAGATTTGGCTGAAGTTCTCCTCAAATCCTATGGCGTGTAAGTTAACATCACAGTAAGGCTTCCAGCTGGGAGGAATTTAATGGTACTGTTTTATATAAATCTCATTAATAATTAGTAATGCATTGGACAGTTAGCTCAGCATACAGAGGGTAAATATTCTTCTTCTAACAGGGTCACACATTCAGATGTTAATATTAGTACCGTGTCACACTGAGCTACAAAGCCTCCTGCAGCTTCTTCTGTCTCTGCATTACACAAATTTGTAAGAAAGACACCCAAAAGTTCAAGGGCTGTAAAGACCAAACCAGAGTCTAATGAAGGTGTGAGAAGCTAGGATAAAAACAAGATAGTCAAAACCAGGCAAAGAAATTCAAATTATTTTCTGAAAAACATTAAAAATGGAGCCAGTCCATACCAGACTGCATGCCTACCATGCCACTTGGAAAAATGCCCTGGGAGCAGGGCTCTGCGTAAGTTCCTGAGTAGATCTCTCTGTAGGTAATGGAAGAGACCAGGCATTACAGCAAGAAAAGGCACCGTTCTTACTATATATACTGCTGCCTCTTCCCATGGCTGCATGGTGGAAATAACCCCCTACGCAGCTGTTTTAGAGAGCACGCTGCCTTCTAACAGCAAAACAGCAGGGAGTCAGCTGAGATATAAGCACTTTGAAAGAGCACCTGAGAGTAATTGCTGGCCCACAGCTTTGTTATAGACCTTAACTACTAATTCCCAACCACAAGTATTTATGCCCTTAAGTCCATTGCTTGAACATCACCATTGTTAAATTGCATGCACACAGTATATCCAAAAAACTGGCTTGAAATTAGGAAGCAGGAGTAGAAGGAGGTCTCATGCCCCCTCAGACCCTCCAGTCAAAGCATCCCAGCATTTTTTGCTCTTCCCAACAGTCATTCTGAAAATAAAATCAACACAAGTACACACACACACAAAAAAAATCAGTGACAGAATAGGAAACTGAACCCAGTTTGGTTGTATGGAACTTCTTGTCTCCAAACTGCACAGGACCCTACATTTTCCAGTACTTTGTCCAATTCACTTCTAAATATCTCCCAGAGGGAAAACATATTTCATGGTCTGATAAGCATCAGTGTTGGGAAAACCAGCTAACATTTCCCTCTGGGGTTAATGCGGACTAAACACCATGAGAAGTACATCCTAAGTAATTCGGCTTCCTCTCACGTGATTTCAAAGCATCCATCTCAGCTCAGGGCATAGGCATCAGCTTCTCAGACATATTTGCTGCTTTGCTGTCTCTCTGTGGTACCTGCAAACACAAACCCAAATTTGCTGAATTCAACAGAGGAAATATTTTAGTTTAAAATGAGGTATTTTCTCTATTCTGAGGTTTAAGGTTTGCAAAAATAGCGTGGATAAGTCTGCCATGACTCAAAAAGTTCGAAGGATGCATAAGATAGTTATTAGAAAGCATCCTAAGCAAATGTTGGTCACTTCTGGTATCTAAGCATGAGGTATGTTATTTTTAAAGTGTTTGGCTAACCTAGTCTTAAAAACTTCTGACCACGACCCCCAAGTCATTCTCAGGCACTTTGAACAACTGCATCAATATCTTTATCACTACAAAGCTTTCCCAAGTGCCCAGCCTGGCTCTTCCTTATAATTTAGGTGCATTATTTCCCATGCTGTCTTCATTGCCGTGGAGAACAGTGTCTTCCCTACCAGTCCTTGCAAGAGTCTTTCTATGCATTTTGAAAATTCAGTTGTCCTTGCTTTATTTTAATTCCAGTTTAGTCAGCTCTTCCCCCTCCTTGTTTTGAGGTTATGCTTTCAATATCTACAATTGTTCTCCCTGTTCTTCTTTGGCATCTCCCCATTGTCCACATCTTCCCCAAAACGTACTCAGGAAATTGTACTCAATGCTCCAGCTGTTTCCCCAGAATTACAGATTAGTCTCCTGACACTACATGAGTACTCCTCATTCTTCGTAAATCTAAGATTTGTTCATTCTCCTGCAGCTACGTAACAACTCCAGGTATTATCTTCCAAGATCTGGAGGAAGCAGGCAAAGCTCTTCAAAACTACAGTAAGGGACGTTGAAAAGAATCCCAATTTAAAAGAAGGTTTCATTAGGAGTCATCATCATCCTTTAAGAGTCTCTCCATCCTTTCATTCATTTATCTGTACTCTGTGTCAGGTCTTTAAAAAAATACGCTGAAAGTTGACAATACCATTGGAAGCAAAAAAGAAATGAGCTGTTCTCTGGAGGCGTTATTATGAACAGCCTGGTCATTTCCTTTGGGCCTATTTTATGAATCAGTCCCGAAAAGCAAACAAGTCATTCAGCAGTCTCACCACAGGGTCACTCGTGAGCTCAGGTTTTCATTTTAGCAGGACAGCAGCTAAACCAGAAATTCTAGGTTACTCCAAATTGCACTTTCATGCTGAAGGAGTGATGCTACTGAAACAGAATTAAGCTCTATTCCACACTACAGAGACAACTGCAGTTTTCTGGTTTGTGCTGGGGTTGTTAACAGAGCGAGAACACCAAACCCAGACTCATTGCAGATTTTAAGCCCCCTTTTGCTCTTTCCACACCAGCATAGAAGTGGTGGCCTCAGAGGCATCCCAACGCTGACAAGGTACTATTGTTATTCAATAGAAGTAGGAGATCAAGGGAAATGAAGTTCATATTTCTTGGGTGCAACGCCCAGAATTACGATCTAGATTTATCTAATTGTACTTGGATGCAGAGAATTAGTTCCACCCATTTTAATAAGAGGAACTAGTCACAAAAGTTGGATTTGGGTCAGTATTTGGAATCCAGTCCAAGAGGTGATGGCAGGCTTTGTTGCAACTCCTAGCATCTGAAGATTAAGGAAAGAAAGAAATGAGTAAAGAGAGACTATTTGGCACAAGATCCCTCCGAAATGCTGAAACCTTGACTATCAGGATATCTCCTGATCACTGGGAACAGAAGATTAGAAACAAAAAATGGCATCAGCCAGTCTTTTAAACATTTGATTAATAATTGAAGGTACTAGGATGAACATTAAAGCACAATTCTCTGTTCTGGGTGAACCTCTTCCAGTATCCTGATTGGATTTATAATCTTGGTAATAACGAGGGATGGTCTAATATATATAAGACCTACAGACCTTTGAGGAAGCAATATAAACACCACCTGTGCTTTGATATAATTTAATCTACTGCTGCTTCCAAAAGGCTCCCTTCACCCCACTTACTATCCCAAACACCATTCCCATCTTCCAGCCCCACAAGGTTATGACCATGCTGTGAAAAGTTGGGATATTCTGCTTGCAAAATACACAACAGGCTCTGGAAACTCCAACTGAGCTGATGCATTTCAAAGTCCATTTTGTGCTTGTGTTTCAAACTATTTTCTGAGCTCACATCTAGCAGATAGAAGTGACAGCAGCCTAGATAGGTGAGCACCATGTGCTAATTCAGTTTCCTCCAATAAATCAGGCTGGTAACTCGAGGACAAGCAGTGCCGTTGTGAGGGGACACACGAAGCTG
>NW_010205362.1:0-23677 GCF_000695765.1 Mesitornis unicolor | reverse complement strand
AGGAATGCCAGCGCAGGGACAGAGAAGGGCAGCCACATCCCCTCACCTCCTGTGCCCTCTTTACTGAAGCAAGAGCAATCCTACCCACCAAGCAGCCTTGTAGGGTCACCATTGAGGCTTCTTAATGCCTGCACAGTATTCAAAGCTCTTTGGAACAAAGATCTTTTAAAAGCACAGACTAAAGCTGGAATTTTAAGCCAGCCAGTTCAAACAGTAAACAGGACACTTATTTTTTAACAGGGAAGGGATAACTTGCTTTTGACACTGCCAGGACTCTCACTCTGGATGAGAGAGCTTTCTGCACACCATGGTGCAGCCCAACCACCAGATAGGGGCTGCCTGCAGACCTCCAACCTGTGCATATCAGCTAATGCCACCCTGAACCCTGATCTTTCTAGGCAGAACTATTCTAAAACTAAACTTGAAATCTCTTCTACAGAGCCAGCAGCAGGAGAAAACCCTGGTTAGGCTGGAGACTGCTAATTCCACCACTCATCAGCATTTCCAAGCACTTGGAGAAGTAAATTGTCTGAAGAACAGTAATAGGTGGAGGTCTCAAGAACTGTTTAGCCACAGGACTTCAGCATCAGTTTCCGTGCACAGGATGCTGGTAATGCCATGGGGCTGCCCAACTCTGCTCCTCCAGCCCTGTTTGTTACCTGGAAAGAGGGGAAAAGAAGAGGATTTCAGCTTGCTGAGCTTGACAGCCAGATCCCCCCAACCCCTGAGCACAAGGGAAGGTTGGCTCCAAGTTGCTGAGGAGGCTTTTACAGTCAAAGGGTAGAAGCTCTGAGCAGCATTTAAATGCCAGCCCTCCAGAGAAAGCTTTGGGTTCCTGTGAACAGGACTACAGGAGCAGTCAAGCTCTCCAGATTCAAAGAGGACCCTCGTTTGTAGGCTTTGACAGTCTGAGTCTTTCTCAATCCAGGGTCACTTCCCCCCAGTTCTGAGGTTGGGAGTTTTGTCCCGATGAAGAGGTGTGTGGTTGTACCTTTGCTGTGTGTGCTTTGAAGAACCGGGAGCCTTGCAGCACGAGTTGACCCGGAACAAATTCAAAGTGAGTTTGTCTCGAGTGACAATAGCAATGCCACAAACAGGCTGAAAAATCAAAACCAATCACTGTGCCTACAGGAATACAGCAAGAAGACCAGCACCCCAGACTCTCTCAGCAGACATTGCTTTGAAACAACTTTGTCTTTTGAGGCTGTCCCTCACCCCCATTTTTTAAAAAATCCACACCAAATTGTAAACAGTGCCCCAAATTACGGGGTGCTTACAGGGATAAGCCACATCTCCAGACCCAAATCTCTCTCCTTAAACACCAGGGTGGCTTGAAATCCTGCCTCAGAGATAAGACCAAGCTCGAGTCCATCTTCCCAACAGATCTATTCTGGGTGAGAGTCAAGAGGCCTGAAGGGCATAAACCCTCCCTCCTTTTCCGTATGTTAATTCTGAAAAAAAAATAAACCACAAATGAAATAAACCAGGGGACTCATAAATCTATAAAATTCAAGGGGTAAAAAAAATAAAATTATTTGCAACCTAAGATTTTTGGACTGCTGAGAGTGATTTTTCCATGTGTGTCTTGTGCTTTGTGCATTGGTTGTTTGGGCTGAATTATGGGGTGGAGGGGGAGAAAATAATGAAAAACCCACCTCCATTTTCAGGAGGAGGGGGAGGAACAAGAGTCACCTGTGCCGGGAAAGGGCACCTTGGCCATCTCCAACCCCAGCCCCGGCTCCACTCACCCCACAGCACCCAGGGGTGCCTCCACCTGCACTGTCCATCCCTTCCTTCATCTCCCTCCGTCTCACACAGCTGTGCCTTCATCTTCTCCCATCCAACAGGTTTTTTGGCTCCATGTTAATGCTCAGCTGCCTTACATGACACCATGACCTACTTTTTATTTTATTTTTTTTTTCCCCTTCCTGCAGAATAGCAAAGCATTGCTTCAGTGTGGCTCGCAAGGAGGAAAGAAAGGCAAAATTAAGGAGCTGCTGGCAGAGCAAGCCAGGGCCCTTTTCAAAAATCTGTGGCTGTTTGGGAGAGGTTAGGCTGGCCCAGGCTCTCCAAACTGCGCAGCTGAAAATGAGCTGTAACGGGGGAAAAAAAAAAAAAATCAGAGAAGGGTCTTGCGGTTTTGTGTCTGAAAGGAGAGGCCTGTAATAACTTCACCAAATCAAAGTATTCCCACCTGGCTCCCACGTCAGCCGGTTGAGAGGCAGGGGTAATGCTGGGCAGCAGCAGTGATCAGGCAAGGGAAGGTCATGGCTCAGGAGACATCAGCTCATTTCCATCCTCCCCTACAGACATGATCTGAGGAAAGTGCTCAGACCCAGAGCCTCCAAGATAATCAATTACATGCCCATATACCAGAAAAGTCAATCAGCTTAACCCTAACCCTAGGGAAATCCCGCTATCTCTGCCAGTTTCCAGTGCACATTACAAATCTACATCCCTTTGAGGATGTGGATTTCAGCCTCCATATGTCTCACCTCCCTGGTGTTTGAGAAGAGATAAAAATGTCTCTAATTCTGCGAGGTATTCTGTGCAGCAGACGGTCAGGCATGCTTAATAACTCAGTGAAAGGATCCCTAAAAACATATATCAGAAATATCTGCTCCTAAAATAACTACAATTTGTTCTGTTCTGTGAGGCCAAATGATCCTTCAAGGACTTTTGATTCTCCATCCAGACACCTCTTTAGTTCAAAAGCTTGTCTAGCACAATTTCAAAGGTACATTGCTTTAGCTCACCAAGGCTTCCTTCAAATACATGGATGGTTGTGCTCAGTAGCAAGCTTGGAGAACAACTGCACGAAGGGAAGCAGAATTATTTTGGACAAGCTCTTTCCAGGCTGATATTTGCATTCTTCATTGCTGGAGAGCTTGCAGGACAAACAGACTCGGTTCCCATGCTTGCAGGTCAGGTCCAAAAGGGTCCTCATGATTCTTGCTCTTCTCATTTCAGGACTTGGTTTGCAATGGAGCCAACACAGACATGGTTTGGCAAGAACAGGATGAACCCTGGCAGCAGTGGGATGATGTTCATGTGCCTTGGGATAACACTCACTGGCAGAAGCATAACCCAGCACCAGGTTGTATCCCTGCTCAGGGACAGCACACAGCAGCCCAGCACAAGCTGCTCTCGTTTTTCCCCTGCAATTAGTATAGGTGGTGTTTATCTTATTTTAGAGTGACCTCTGGGAAAACCCTTGTCTCCACTCAGAAAGAAGCAGCAGTTGGTTCTCTTCTCTTGGTACAAAGCTGCAAACGGCTGGGATGAATGAGTATAGTGTAAATGAGAGTCACCACCAGCTAGGCACTGAGTATGCACAGGCTCACCAGTAAAGAGCTGGAATCCTCCTCCAGCAGCCACACGTACGTCTCAGTGGCCACATCAAAGGCTCAGGGAGACGCTTTCCAAAAACCACAGATTCCCCAGATTCTCTACAGGTTGCCCACAAATCATGGATGGAAGAGTAAGAAAATCTTCTCTCAACTGACCTACATGCAAAGACTAAACACAAAAGAAAATTGGTGAGATCAAGGCACCCTGCACCCTCTCAGCCCAAACACATGCTCTGGGGCTTTACTGACATGCAGCCAGCATGCTCCAGGAGCCACTTCCATCTTCAGACATGTTAGCACATCCAGAGTGCATCTACACAAGCATCTGAATTTAGATAAACAGAGTGCTTTAGAAGCAGATTTTGCTCCCAGTTGTCCCTACTTACTGCACTTTGCTTCACATCACAGAGTTATCTTGGAGGATGCACCCTGGACTCCTTTCAGATGATGCTGAACTGGGAGTTACATGCCAGAGCACACCAAATGCACTCCAACCACCAACATCCAATCTTAAAGACTGATCCCTCCAACACAAAACTAATCCAAAGTAAAAAACACCCCTGGAAATTGCAGTGACACCCTCAGAGCCACTCCAGCTAAGCTTTGCTCCCACCCATCTGGCTGCTTTCACCTGCTGCTTCTACCTGGTGCTTCAATGACCAGTCCTCAGAGGCAACCCCTCAGCTTTTAATGCATGCAATTGCAACAGCTATCCAAACAGCACCCTTAGCTCTCCCTGCCTGAGATGTCTGAATAAAATGAAATTAATTCATTGCAGTTTTTATGGCTTCCAAACTTGCTTTCTACAGATGTTTCCTCCATTGCACCAGGAACCATTACACTTTGGTTTCACTTGCAGAAACCATTAACCCATGATGAATGGGCAATACTGGGCTGTTTTGAAGAGCTGGTTCCAGTTCCTCTGCCACAATAAGCAACAGCAGCAAAGCTGCTGGGCACTGGCTGCTATTCCTATTCTGGTGTTTGTGCACGCTGCATGGTTTACAGCAGGGATTTTTGCATTGTTTATTTGCTGTTCCTCTGCAGACAGTGGCATTGTTAAACAGCATGTGGCCCAGAGAACCCACCCTCTCCGTGAGATCTCCTCCCAGCTATTACAGCACTTCCCAGAAACCTACTGAGTGCTGGAATAAACAAGTCTCAATGGCAGGCCTGAGCCCACGCCCCAGAACTAGAGTGCCATGAAGCCTCCAAAGCAATGAAAGTAACTTGGCTTTGCATGAAACCTTGCTTTTGCCTAATGAAAACCCTGTGTTGTCACCCTTCCCAACGATGCTCTCTTGTCCCCTGTGGGCAAAAGACGGAATAATGGACTTTTCTTTGACTTGCTCCAACTGTGGTATGGGCTATGAGGGATGTTTTTCTCCTTCTGACCCATGAGCTTGGGCACCCAAAGCATTTCAGAAGGGGCAGAGACCAACCTTTGGTGCAGATGAGCAGGGGCATGGGGTGCCAGGATTCCTCCCAGCACTAAGAAGCTTCCCACATGCTCAGCCGGTTTGTTTTTCCTCACCCATACAAAGCCAGACCAATTTCCAGATCTGGGGACAGGAAGGAATCTCCTCCAAGTCAGATTGCAGCGATCATTATGAAAATAAAACTTTTGTTTGTCTTTTTTTCCTCCATCCTCAGTGCCATCTCCGTTCTCTCCTGGCAAACACCCTCCCAGCAGCACTGGGAAGCCTTTGCTGGCATCCTGCCTTGCATACATACGCTATTTTGTCACGGGATACGGAGAGATGCTCTGCAACAAGTTATATTAGCAAAGGTCAGGAAGACCCTGCTGGTCTAAACATCCCATACGCAGTAAATTAAGACCGTGGCATCTTTGATTCATTGATTCAGGCAGTGCACTTCATACTCTCATTCCTAGGGGTGGGTTTTTTTCTGTCTGGCAGCAGATGTCCAACATTTCTGCTGCACAAGCGAATCACCAGCAGTTAACACACAGGATCATTGGATTTGTAGCTGGCAACCCATCTTTCTTCTGGGCCAGAAGAAGTCTAGGCTGGCAAGCAGCATCAATGATGGTTCTCCCTATGGCACGCCAGGCAAATGTTCTCAATTCTCCCTGTAAAGAGGAGGAGAAACACTCAGTCCTGCATTTCAAAGATTTTACCTTAAATTTGCCTTTTTTTTTTTGTAGTAGGCTTTGAACAATATTTACCCATCTATCTGGGTCTTTCAATGTTGCCATGTTTACAAGACATGCACATTTTGTTCTTCTTCATAATTCATTCCCACTCTAGCCTAGCTCGCATGCAATCAAAGCAGAAGCCCTTCAGAAGCACTAAACCCAGTACTAGGTTGCATAAAAATGATAGTTCCCATATGTCTGTATAAACACAATGCCAAACTGTATTTGTACTATATTTACATTGTGTTAACATCTACCAAATTACCAAGCCAGCAGGAGAACATACACCCATTCACATTTCTAAACAAGGCTTATAGCCTGCATGAGCATTTTAATTTTATTTTTAAAGAGCAATATGTATGAAAAAAAAGAAAATTTTAGCACAATCTTGGCCTGCAGTTTCGTATTACGTTCTAGAACGAAAACATCTGCCTCCTATGGCATCAGACTACTTGGGGACTTGGTTAATTCGGAGGCAGCTCGAGTCTCGGATGGGATTACCCCCACCAGGAATGCTTCCTGTTCCTCTGACATTTCACATGGCTTAAAAGAGAATTTAAGCCACCATGACTAAATTCATTCTCTCCCTTACCCTTGACTTTATTTCAAGCATTCAGTTCTCCAAAACAAAAAAAACCAAACAGGTCCATTAATACAAGCTGAAGATCTGAAACAACACTCTGGGAAGTTCCTTTCCTATCCGGGGACATTTCCTGGCTAGCAGCCTTCTGATTTTCCTTGGACTGGGCTTTCGTTATAGTTAGTAGCTGATCAACCTCAAAGCTTGCAATAAGAGACCCTCACTATAGTTTTTCAGCTGAGGATCATACCTGAAGGTCACTCCCTGGGTAAGATATAAGAAGCCAGAAGTGCCAAACAGATGACAGCAATGGTCTGATAAACCTGTCCCTAACAGCAAGGTAAGGGACACAAAGTAGGCTTTAGACCTCCTGCCCATGGTCATGAAACCTTTTCCTAGCCTGAGGAACCAGGCAGTAGATTGTATTTTTATGCAAAAGGCTGAGATCTTTCCTTCCTCATAAGTCATCACACTCTCCATCTTCCCTTGCACAGCTTTCAGTCTTCTGTCTCAGGCCTGATCTAAATGGACAGGCAGAAAGAGATGAAAAACCTCCTGAAGTGATGTTCAACTCTCCATTAAACCTAACACCAGAGTGGAGGAGCGGCCACAGGCCTTGATTCCTCTTGTGCTGACTCTGTGCATCATTGTGGACTTATGAAAGTGCAAATCCAAATTCATTTGTCATAGACTAAGTACCAGTTTATAGCTATTATATTGACGGTGGACAGCAAAGCCCAGCAATACTTGGAATTCATCATACACACCTTATTATAACTTTCTGCTTATTCTTCACATTTGAGACATTTGTCAGATCTAGAACAAAAGGAACACAGATCCCTACTTCCAGGCCAACAAAGTCAGAGGAGATGATTTTAAGATACTTCAGTTTTGAACTACGCACACATTTGGTAGACAATGCAAGTGAAAAGCTTTGTAGTTGGGAACTTGGGCGTAAAGCCCGAGGGAGTTTGTGGGTGGTCATGTCCAACTCTCCAGGCAGCCATATTTTACACCTCATTTCGGATCATCTCTGCAGGCAAGTTCATGCTCAGGTCTTGGATTTTAACCAGGATTTTGTCCTAGTTTTGTGTTTATGATGGTGATGCCGATACAGCCTCACTTTGCTCTTGTAGCAGCATACATTGACTATACACAGCGAGCAGAGGCAAGCTACGGTTCAAGACAGCATCTTTTACATGAAGGAGGATTTGAGCATGTCTACCAATATCAAAAAAATAATAATAAAATTTAAAGTCACTCATTTTGTCAGGAAACCTAATCTTCAGTGAGACTTGTGGTTGTTTCATGCTACTTCAGGGTTGAACTCAAAAAAACCTATAGGGAGATGCCCTTCACTTGCCCCCAGCATCCTTCCTCCTCTTTGTTTATCTGATGAAAATGATTGCCACAGGCGCGGGTAGGACACACATGTCCTGACAGCCCCTAGCGTACAGGATGGGCCGCATTTCCACAAACCAATTCACCCATTCTGTAACCGAGAAAGGCACAAGAATTTGCCTGTGGTCCACAACTTATTTGTAGCCACAACTGCAGTTGGATCTCAGATCTTCCTGGTCACTGGGAAAGCACAGCATGAGCTCCAGCCGCCTGTTTGAGGGTTAGGCAACCTCAAGCTCTGCTAGCTCCTCAACTTTAAAGAAAATAAGGTTGTTCTTTTTTCTTCCCTTAAAGCTCTGCCCGAGCCTAGATTTAAGTGCCTAACAGTAACATTTCCAAAATGCCTCAGTGATTTGGGACCACAAGTCAGAGTAATTTCATGCAGACACTGTGGTGAAGACTGACCACTGACCAACCCCTAGTACGGAAAAATTTTGGCCATCATCATTCTGAAAGATGGTAAGGAAAGGGCTGATCTCCAGAGAGCCTCAGTACAGCCTTTGAAAAACATCTTAGTAATACTTTGTCATACACAGCGTCAGTGTTGGAGTTGCTAGAACTCATTCTTCTGGGATAGAGATTCTTTTCCCTAAAGTAATATTTAAACTATAGAGTCACTGGTTTTGAGCACAGCTCAAGACATTCCTTTTCCCTTAACATATATGCCTGTTCAACCTAAAATTAAGAGTTGTGAGAACTCTGGAGGACTTTTGGTAAGTGAGTTGAACTGTATGTGAATGAAATTAATAAATGATGAAGTCAGGGAATGTCCACTACGTAAACCATGAATTTCAGTTAGGCTAACAAAACACCTTAGAAAAGTCCAAATCTAGCCTGGATCTTTTGTGATTAACATTTCTTAGTATCAACATGAGTCCAGTTTTCTTAACATCTACCCCATTGCCGTGAACTGCCCCTTTCTACACCACCTGCACCAAAGCAAACACCATCTTCCCAGAGCATTGGTGGGATCTTTCAGCTGAAAGAGCCAACCAAAAGTACGTAAAATGCTGGCATTTAACTTCACTGTGTAGAAGAGAAATCCCATCCCTCCTTCTTCCACAAAAGCTTCAGGAAACGCTTCAAGACCAGTATTTGCTGTTAGCAGAAGCTTTAGTCCACATAACCCCCTTAGGGGAAGCCTCACAAGCCGAAAGGCTCTCCAGGACAAAGATCTCTTCCAACCAGCTGGAAAACAGCACACCTTCAATCATCTACTCAAGATACTGGGAATTCTGCAAAGCCATGATACAAATGTGTGCAGTACCTGGTATTACAGACCTCTGGTGTCTAAAGACAGTGTGAAAGAAGGGATAGGTGGGAGAAGAAGCCTATGATGGAGACCAATTTCTGGTCTTGCATCTGGCACCCTTATTAGAATAGCACAGGGGAGATGGGAACCCATCATATACCTGGTTTGCAATAAAAAACCATATCCTCTTCACCTACATGCTTGTGATCACCAACTGACAGCTCGTGGTACAGATCTGGGGGTGCAAACAGGCTTGGACCTGAATGTTGTTTGCATACCAAAACAGAGTTAACTTCTTACTCCTCGACACAAGTCTAACATCACTACTGAGCAGAACAAATTTGCTGACCTCCAGTGACTGTGGAAAGCAGCAGCCCTGCTAATGAACTGTCTGTTCAGTAAGGAGAAGGCCTTAGCACCTCTGGGATGAGGCAAAACAAAACAACAAAAAAATAAAAGAAAAAATATGTGGAGCATAAAAATAAATGATCACAGCAGACTGGCTTGGCAAGAGCTCCATGCCAGCAGTGCAGCCCAACATCTGGGAGCCACGAATGCCTCAGATCACGGGCTCCCAGACATGCGCCCAACACCACCAAAGTGCTTCAAAGCAAAGGGACAACACTGGATTTTCTTACTGGTGGCATCCAAACACGTGCCAGTTACTGCTCAGGAGGCAGGTGGGGAGCTCTCTTGCAGCACATCATTCACTTCCATCAGAGCTTTGGTTCCTCCATTAGCACAGCCAGGCTTGCTGAAAGTAGTCAGAAGTGACCATCAGACCACACCAAAGCTGCTCTCCTCAATACACTAAACCAGGGGCCTTCCTCAGAGCTGGGATCAAGGCTGGGAGCACTGCAGCATCACTTCCTTACTCTTCATTACCTTGGAAAAGAAGTAGGAAGAGGTGGCATCATCAGTATTGGCTTTGTTCCTGGGCTGGACTTTGCCAATGTCCATTCCTTGCTCCTCACCAAAAACATCCCAGAAACATCTGACACTGAACAGACAGAGCCAGCACCAAGCATAAGAGATGGACTAACACAGTCATGGGCCCTCTTGAAAGACAGGGTGCAACCATCAGGGATAGAAACTAAAGGTATTTTACTGCAGCATATGCATAAACATCACTTTAGAAAATTCTCAGTAAAGGAAAAACAAGACCCACCACACCCAAAATAAAACCCCAAACTTTTGCTACTCCAATACATCCCAGAAAGGGAAAGGTGAGTGGAGGGTTCATCCAGCACAAAAACCTCAAGTAACTTGAATGACAGATAAACGTTTTGGCACACAAATTACCTCTACAGCCAGCTTCTGCAAGGCCTAAGCAGCTTAGCAGGCACACAAAAACCAAGATAATTGTAACTGTCAATGAACCACGCTGCTCTGAATTAGGCCAAGCTTTCCTAGCCTGGATACTTTCATCACTCCTGACTTTGGGTTTGCCTGCAGGCCGTCACTGAAACCTTCCCCCATGCCCTAGGCTTCAGCCAGGCTGGGGTCAGCTCCCCTCCCAGTCCACCACTTGCTCTCTGTGGCTGTCCCACACCTCCATTTCTATAGGCAGGCAGTGAATACGTGAGCAATCTACACCGTTCTGGCTCAGTTATGACCAGAGCAATAAAAAAAGCAGCTATGAATACAGAGTCTGCAAATCTTTCCCTTCCTCCCCATTCTGCCCTAGGCTTGTGTTTTGTTTTGTTTTCTTCCCCCCTCCTCTTTCCTGGGAAATGTGATGAAGGAGGGTGGAGTGGCTCGGGCTATGTACAAATATTCAGACAGTCTCTTAGCAATAAATGGATCGCAGTCAGTTCTATTATCTGTCTGGCTGTGGCTCCTATTATCTGCTGTGAATTGTAGCAGTGATCTCTGGAACAGCATTCAGGCACAATCATTACTAACTTCCACACCCTCCAAAGACCACGCTGTAACAAGGCACGCTAGATAATACTTGCCATTAGAAGAGGGGACATAAAGGATTCAAGCTATGACTAACACAGTAAAAGGCTCTGCATGGGGCTTTACATTCATTGACCCTGCTTTGTTATTAAAGAAAATTCTAGGTTCAAAACCTAGACCTGCATTTCATACGGCGCAGCAGCCGATTTACACAAAAAGCTGATTTCATCTTGTACTTGCTCACTTACCCCCACCATCCTAAATTCCTCGTGCAAGACTGCAGCTGGAGAGCAGGGAAGGCACAGCACAGCTCTGCTTGGGGCTCACAGTCCCCAAATGGGGAACAGAAGCCCAAAACTGCCTGGGAGCCCACAACACACCACAAACAGGGTCACCACATGGAGCATCCAGCAACACAGGGCTGAAAGCCTCCAAAGAGGCACTCAGATGGCTCCTTGTTGGGAACAGGAATTTTGGGATCCAAACCCACATCTGACTTCCTTGCGTTTTTCACAAGCCGTCCAGTTCATTTGGGGCCCATCTGCAAAGCCTAGCTTGAAACCTTATATCCTTCCCCAGGGTAGGATGAGGGTTTTAAGAGAACAGTGAGGTCTCCCTCCCATAGCCAGCAAGGCAAGGCAAGGCCACAAATATTAACTCCACCAAAGCTCATTTTCTTACAGGTTTCTACCTGACAATGGATTGGTTTCAGCCTCCTGGGTGCAGAAGCTCTGACCTTTCCTGAAACAAGGATAATTCAAAAGCCTCCCCTCTCCTGCACAGCTTCCTTAATGCTTTTCTCACTTGGACACCTATTTCATAGCAGGGCTTAATATCTATTACCCCTCATTCAGCATGGCTGAAAAATTAGTCATCAACCTAAAAAAGTTATTAGGAAACACTTGATACTATGATTGCTTTCCTGTGGAATGAGGGACAGGGAGGTGGTGGGGGAGGGAGGCTGGGTGAACCCTCACACTTACAGTCAGGAAGGCATTTCCAGCACAGGCACAGCTCACTCAGGGCCCTCAGCCCACAGGAAAGCACCCAGGATCCCAGCTTGGCACAACTGCTCCCACCACAGATAGCCCAGAGGCAGCTGGCAGGGGCTGCCTTAAATAGAGGCAATGCTCCCTGCAGCCATCTCTGCAGGCAGCACCACCCATGGCTAATGCGCTCCAGCTGGAAATCCTTCATTGCCCGGCAATTGCTCACAGGCCTCAGCTGGGAAATGTGGCTGGGTGCTTCTCCCCGCTCTCCCCATAGGCATTTGGGTGCAGGAGTGGGGCTGGCTGCTGTCCCACCTGTGCACATTGGGGACGGGGTGAGCCCGTGGTGCCATGGGGCTGTGAATGCCAGGGGATTGACTGGGGGTGAGGGAAGGAGCATCAAGGGATGAGCTCCACAGGGTCCGCTCAGGTCAGGGACTTGCAGCTGCTGCCACCAGTGTGTCCCTATGAGGAGTCGCTTAGGCCAAGTGGCCCAGTGTTGTTGTTTTCCTGCATCCTCAGGTGGTTTCTGGCCACCCCAAACTGCTGTTACAGGCCACCCCCTGCTCCTGGCACCACTACTCAGCATCCTGGGGGCTCTTCCTAATGTGCAAACCGGGGCTGGAGACGGCACATGGCACTGGATGGAGGGAGGAGGTACGGTGGGAAGACACAGGGGGATAAGTGGCAGCCGTGGAAGATCATCCCAAAAAGCAGGGAAGAACAGAGCATTACACCTCACTGTGGCCATTTTCACCCCACGCACAACCTAACTCAAGCCATTCCAAAAGCCAGGGTGGATGGAGAGGTCGCCTGTTGATGAACAAGAAGAAGCCTGGAAAAACATGGCATGTCTTTAAGAAAGGCCTTTTTGGTAGTTGTTTTAGCTGTTGCCCTGTGCAGAGCCAGCACTGCCCTACGGCTGAAAAGGCATTTTCGGGGCAGGGGCTGTGCTGGCTCATAGTCCCCGTGCCCACAGCAGGGCTGGCTGGAGCTGGCACGCAAAAAAGCTGCGATTTAAGCAGTTTTCTGGCAGGCGGTGCCAAACATTTGCAGAAGATGTTTTGGGAAGTTATAAAAAGACAAAAAAAAAAGAAATACTTCCCCCCCTGTTTTTATGGTAATAAAAACATATTTGATTTGTATACAGTTTATGTGCTTCATAAAAATGCTAATTACTCTCCTGAACAGAAGAGAAACACAGCCATTTTTTGCATCCCACCCTTCCCTCTGCACTACCCTTTATGCTTTTATGACGCAGCATTTATTTAAGTCGGAATTGTGCCTGGCTCGCTCTGCCTTTCGCACGGCGCATCCTCCCCTCTCTTCCCACTCGTTAAAAATAATAATAATAATAATAATAACTCTCAAATTTATTTCAGTGGAAATTTGGAAAAACATTAGGAGGGAAATAAAAAAAGCCTCCGAACATAAAGCACTCAAGGACTCCAATACTGCCCCCCCCCGCCCCCTTCCACAACTTTTTCCTTTGGTGTATACATTTTTCCAAGGTCACCTTGGAGGCTTTTCCTGGTTGGCCTAACACCCAAAAACCCGCCTGCCCCAAGGAGCGCACGAAGCCCTCGCTGTGGCTTGGACCCTTTCCCTGTGTGCGGATGCCACGGGAGAAGAAGCAGGGCTGGGGGTGGGGGGGGAGCTGATATTTTTCCAAGACTTTTCTCTCAGCAGAGGAGGAGGAGGATGAAGATGGAGCGATGAGTGAGGTTTCGTTTGGCCGGCAGCATGAGTCACCCAGCAGCGGTTTCCGATACACACTTTTTTATTTCTTTTTTTTTTTTTCCCCCTCCTTTTTTTTTCTTTCCATTACAGAATTCGGTGTCATTTATTCCTTCCTCCTCCTCACAAAAAAAAAAAAAGGACAAAAAAAAACCCCAACAAAATCCCGCTACCGTTATGTCTAATTTATTCTGGGAACTTGTTTGAGGACCCACCAAACATGGTGGGGGAAGGGCGATTTGAAACACAATCCAAAATATAATCAGCTCTGGAAGCTTTTAAAGAGACTCCTTTAAGGCTGTGCCAAACCTTAAAGAAGGAAAATACTTCCACTAAATCCCTCCCACCATGAATGGGATCCTGTATGTCTGAGGCTTTTTATTGGCCGGGTGGTTTGGGGTTGTTGGTCGGGTATTTTTTTTTTTATATCAAAGATGTTACTCTTTCAGCTGGGGCATGCAGTGATCCGACGCAGCCCTCCCCCAGGCCGGCTCGGGTTCTCATGCTCAGAGCTGGCTCCTGGAGCTTGGGCGGTTGGATTTTTTTTCTGGAAGCTGGTTTTTTCCCCTCTTCACCCTTTAAAAGCAAAACTAAACAGAACTAAGCCCTCAAAAAAAAAAAGAGAAAGGAAGAAAGAAGCTGAGCTTCAGCCGGGCATGCAGTGATCCGACGCAGCCCTCCCCCAGGCCGGCTCGGGTTCTCATGCTCAGAGCTGGCTCCTGGAGCTTGGGCGGTTGGATTTTTTTTCTGGAAGCTGGTTTTTTCCCCTCTTCACCCTTTAAAAGCAAAACTAAACAGAACTAAGCCCTCAAAAAAAAAAAGAGAAAGGAAGAAAGAAGCTGAGCTTCAGCCTGGCCTCTCTATGCCTGAAAAATCCCCATCGTCTGCAGCAAGAGGTGGTGCTGCCCGTGCAGCTCCATCAGCTGCTCTGCACCGGGAGCCATCAGTGGGCACGGGACAGCACTGTCACAGTCCAGACCACCTAATGCCAACCTGTGGGTGGGCATGGCCATGTTTTCTCTTCTCTCTCCCCAAAATAAGCCCATCCAGGCTTGCTCCAGATCTCAAATGAGCAAATCTGAGCTGTCCCTCTCCTGTGAAAGAGTTGGAGCAGGCTTTAAATGGTGATATTACCCAGCCCAGAGTTAAACCAGTCCTCTGCACTGGCAGAGAGCAAGGATGCTTGAAGGTTTTTTCTGTTTATTTTGATGGCAGAGTATTTCGGCGAGCCCTGTGAGCACTGCTATATTTTATCTAGAGCAGAAGGTCCTGCTGCCCTACAGCTCGCTCCCTCAATCGGGGTCTGGAAATGCATACCACTATCATTTGTTTCTTCCAACAAATAGCATTAATTCAGCCCTGCAGCCTGCACAGGATTTCGTCCTGGTTGTGTATTCGTTCAGATGCCACATTTAGCTCCTGCTCCGCTGTCCAAGTCTCGGCTCCACCAGTCCACTCCGTGCAGAGCAAGTAAACAGGAAAACTCGGCCTCATTCTTCACATGCCGCAAGCAGCTTCTCCTCTGCATTTCACCTCCTTCGGCACCACTGGTAAGGCCCATCCTTGCACCAGCGGCTCTCCGTCTAACGTGGGCTGGAAAGACAGACAGGAACCCTGGCACCTTGACAGTGTTTTCTGTTTAATTAATCCTCTTCTCATAAGGGACAGCTGCAGTTCAAATATTTTATCGCTGTTTGGACGTGCTCTTGGATGTGCTCCTATGGGCAAATGGCTGCAGCAGAAGCTGGTGGCAGCCAGATCTTTCGTCTTCAGGTGCTGGGTGATTCTGAAGAGCTTGGGGTTTCACCATGGGCCATGCCCACCACTGTCTCGCTGTTTGCTGCTTGGTCACTCTTAAAACACTTGGTCATTCGAGGGCCCCAAGCAATCCCAGAGACCCCACGAGGAATACACCCACTCGGCCCCGATTTCCTGTTTACAATGACGTTTTGGGATATGCTTCCAAGCCAGTGTTTAATCCTTTCACTCTGGCACATTGATTTTGAATCATTCTCGTTTAAGTGGTATGAGTACCAACACAAATATTTTTCATGAGTCTCAAGCCGCAAGTAACTTTATTGACCTTATTTTTAATTTCATCACAAATAATCCCAAGTTTAGCTTGACAGGATCCATTTTCCACCAGATACCAGAGGCCTCCTAATTAAGAACCAGACAGTTGATGGGATTTCAAGGCAGCTCTGAAAGGAATAAGTTCAGACCTCCTACCCCACAGGAAAAAAGGTGCATAACGCCCCTCCAGCAGCGCAACACAAACCTTTCTGGAAGAAAACAGTGCTCATCCAGCTTTACATTTCTTATGCGTTAGGTTTCAGTAGCTGCCAAAACATGAGTGGCATTTCCCAAACACACACGAACATTATTTATGGACTCTCCGTAAAGAAACTTGCAGCAGAAAAGCTCAGTGCATTTTTCTTCCCCGTTTGACGAAAGCTGTGATTCAGAGCTCCAGCGTGACCCAGCAGAATGTGTGTTTTCAATCTGTGCAGGAGCCCAATTTAAACATCGTAAGTTAAAGGAAAGAGAAAGAAGCCAACCTCACATCAGGTTTAGCGTGCCAAACCTCACCATATAGACATGTGCAATTACGGAACTTCCTGAAATATATTTTTGCTAGAAAGAGAAATGGATGGAGGTTCTGCGGGACTCTGAAGAGCCTCAGGAAAGGATGCACGATCGTAACCAAATGACCCACTAAGTGGGGAAAGAAAACCACAGCGCTCAATTTCAGGTGCAGTCAAAGCCCAGCCTCTGAAATACATACGATAAAGGAGGGACCCACATGAAATGCGTGCCAGCGTGGTTTATTTAAGCACTGATCATACCTGGCGGCAGCGGGCCATGCGTGCCTTGGTGTTACTGGCGCAACCCCACTCATTCATTCCCAGGAGAGAAATACATCTTTTTAAAGCAGCGTGTTCTAATCTAAACCTCATTGTCCTCCTCCATAAACATCAGCACTTTGGGACAACTGTTCAGCATCACCCAGAGAGGGCTGGAAGCTCTCCCAGAGCAAGCGCCCACATCTTACCCCCTGCAGGGCCCTGGGACAGGCAGGGTTTCTTCATCTTCATTGCGTTCCTATGTGCTCACTCGTACACTTGTTTGTGACCTTTATAAGGGTGGGTTTTTTCCTTGGGTTTTTTCTCCCCAGATCATTGTGAACCCTAATTACGAATCCAAGGTCGTTATCAGTGATGTCAATTATACAATGGCTGAGCAGCTGCTCCCCCTGTTGCTGGCCTAATAGTGCCAGGCTGAAGTAGACAGCAGAATTTCTTGTGCCATTTAAAATTTGCTATATCATGAGTTTCCTTTCAATTGCAAAAGCAGAAAAACAGCTTGAGTACTTTTCCTCCTACATCTTTACTTCAAGCCGCTTTTACAGTCCTCAGTACATCCTTCAGCATCTCCTGCCTTCAATACATATCCCAAGGGGAATAAAGGGGAATTTAACAAAGAACGATTTTTTTTCCCCAGATGGTACCCAAAGTTATCTACAAACACTAAGATAGGAACTGCTTTAAAATAAAGGCTATTGGAGATTTTTGGCTGTGGGAGTGTAGGGCATGTGGCCATTCACATGTCACGAAGCACTGTACTAAAACAATTACTTCAGGGTGAGAACTCACTAGTGCAGAGCAGCAACAGGCAGCGTTTGAGTACAGGAAGCAAAGCAGTATTTCAAATGCAACTGAAATGAAAGGAGGCCTTTCTTCACCTTGAAATATTTTGTAACAGTTTAGATAACGAGAGGGAGGCAGCCCCAACAGCAAACTATCACAGCTGTCAGCCGTTTCCTCCTCTGTGCAAGTGGAGAGGAGCATGGTGTGCCACATCCCACCGTGTAGGAAGTGTGAACATGCACCAACTTTTCTCATGGCAGGCATCGAGAGAGACCGAAATCTTCTCCTTTTACGTCTTTCTCTTATTTTTCCTTCTTCATCTTGAAAGATCAATGAATGCAGCTGAATCCACGTGGTGTGACTGACTTCCTTTGCGAGGTGACACACCAGCATCACCGGGAAACACCCATTTGCCAAATCTAAAGTTTGTGGAGGAATCCACTTCAGTGTCTCTGTTATGCAAGGCGATGCTAACATGATGTTGTACAGAGGAACACAGCTGCCTTTAACTCTGCACGTCAAGTGTTCATACATGGATGTCTCTTTTACTAAAGAGCTGCTGGCCTTGTCTTCCCCCCAGCCTCCTTACTTCCCGTTCCCAATTTCTACCCAAAACTCCGACTGGGGCCTGAGACTAACACTGAGCTCTTCCTCATTGAGTATCATCCCCAGCAAGGAAAAGCAGTGGGCCAATTTATTGTCTTGTTGATGCTTGCACAATCCCAGCTCTGTCCCTGTCTTTGCTGTGCCCCTTCTTGCTGTGCTAACGAGGATGAAAATCAAATTAAAAACCCTCGCCATTGCCAGTGCAGCCAGCAGCTATGACTCAGAACACACAGAGGCTGCAGATCTGGTGAGTAAGATGGAGCTTTTTCCTCCATCCCCCCACCCCTTTTTTTTAAAAATAGTCACATTAGAGAATAGAAAAACTTCAAAGAATTTGGCTCTTTCTCAAAATTACTATATGATTAAGGATTTCTGCTGTAGCCACCTTTTCGTCTCACTCCAGTGATAGATGAAGTTCTCCTCACTGCCAGTTTTGCGTGGTCTAAGCAGCTCCCAGAAGCTTCAACACCTCCCCGAAGCCATTGGGGTTTGTACATCTGGGCTTTAACCATGTGAGATCCAGGACTCTGGATGTCTTCAGACTTTGAGGACTTCCCGCTCGGGCCAGGGGGATGCCGTCAAAATAGACTTCTTTACCCAGTGACTCAGTGCTGCTTTCAGTCCTTGCCAGAAGCCAAGTACAGAGGCATGAGGAAAACAAACAGAAGTCACTGAAGCATTTCACAGTCTTCAGAAAAGTTCGGTTCAGCTTTAATTCCAGTAAAGCTCAGAGAAGGATGAAGCAGAAAAAATTTTCCTAGCCAAATTCCCCATGCAAAGGCTCTTAGCAGACAAGCATGTGTAAATTTTACAACAGCTTTGCATTCCTGGTCAGGACCTGTGAGGTTTCACATCCGGACGATGGGCAGGAGGATGCACATACAGCACACATGGAAAAACACCCTGTTAGATACCAGCTTTGGCTTCAGCTCTGCTCCCATGGCCAACAGACTTCCCTGGAATTGCATAAGTGTTTCAGAGCAGAATTTGGCCCTTTTTTTTTTGCTGTTTTTGAAGCATTTTAATCACTTTATGGAGGAGCCTGGCAGCCCCCAAAGGCTGCACGCACACACGCGTGCTTGCTGGGAACTGTCCCCCAGGAACGCTCAGCTTGGATCTGGACAGCTTTTCATGTAATTCAAACAGTAGAATAGCAGTTTGGAAAAACATAATAGTCCAAATATATTGAAGTGTGAAAAACAAAGCTGAATATGCCTAAAGTTAGAGAAAAAAATGTTAAACCCCAGATACGCTCACAAAATATTTTCATGCCAAAGCCTATCTTGGATCTGTATTCCCACACTTCTGTATAGATTATTTGGGATTAACACCAGTTTGATGTGGGAATACAGATCCAAGATCCAGATCCAGATCTGGATCCAAGATCCAGATCCATCAGATACAGCATCAGTCTCTTCCCTCCTGCCTCCCTCCATAAAAAGTACCATAGCTCAAATAGAACAGCAAAGCAAAAACATCTTCACCCCCAAAACTTGTGATGATGCCACAATGGAAAATACTATAACAAAAATGTTGCCCTGCCACATTAAAAAAAAATAATTTAACCTAATGTGGGCCAAAGAACACCAAAATATCTTCTTTATGACAATACAGTTAGTGCGTAACGTCACTGAACAGCAGAGAGAAGTTCAAGTCCCTGAGAGTACTGCTACAGTGATATTATTTTAACCTCTTAAAACTTCTTTTAAATATAACTGCCTACTTCATGGGGTTTATGATGCTGGGATTTGGAATAATTCAGCCAGCCCACTCTTTATTTTTAAACCATGGATTGCATATACATGTTCACACACAAATTCAAACCCATCTTAGTGAGAATCCCCAGTCTTTAAAATTTTCAATAAAGCTCCACAACCACGCATGGAGCTCTCAGCTGCAGAGGAAGGGTGCTCATCGCCCCTCCACAGATGTATCTTGATTAATGACCTATCCGCAGGCCGGCTAATCCACAGAGTGCCCAATGGTCACGTACCTTCATTGCAAGCCCATGTCTTTAAACACAGCTGCGCGCAGGGGCTCTCTGAATTTCCGCAGTACAGCAAAGCTCAGACGCTGTTTTGCTTTGTCTTTACCGTTATTCGGAGCAGAAGAAATATTTATTTTCCCCTCAGAGTTTAAAAATCTAAAGTCTCCCAATTCAAACTGGTTAATGGAGCAACTTGTAAGCTCTCTGAAAAGTTCCCCATGATCTGCAAAGTCCAAGGGTTACAAATTTAAGGAAATTATTAGGCTGTCTTCCTTACACAGGACAAGAGGAGTTAACTCTGGCTTTTTACACAAAAGAGAGCCTCTGATTCATCACTGCACCAACTGACTAGCACAGTGAGACCAATTTAGGCAGTTACCAACAGCCTACAGAACCCAGATCAAAAAAGTCCAGAAAAATCAGACCAAAAACCCATGTCTTCTGTGGGGAATTCTGACCCAGCCATAGAACGGCAACTGCAAGTTTCTCAGTCGGTGTTTGTAAGCTCACCCTCCCCTTATCAAGCTCGCTGGAGATCCAGAAGACAATTTCAATGCCTCCTCCCAATTAAATAGCTCGTTTGGATCTAATACAATGTTTATTGACTCCTGGGCCTGTATTGATTCTGAATAGGCTACAGCTAAGGTTTAGTACATGCCTTGGAGATAAATCAACATGCAGGTAGTAAACTGCAGATCACATAAGCAAACATTACTTAATTATATTCCTATTAATGTATTAAGCCTACAATGAATTTTTGAGGCATTTCATTATCAATTTGACAAGATAATCTAGGGGTAGTTAATGATGGACCAGCAAATTGTTAAAAAAATGCAGACACTTAATAAGTCTCCTAACTGACACTGAATTAACTTGCTTTAGCTGTCTGGTTAAATAGACAGCAGTTAATTACAGAGTGCTTAAACAGTCTCACAATTTTAATGTATGACCCTCTTTGCTGTGCAGTAACCATGCAACAGGAGAGACGGGGTTTTCTCCACGTATTTCCTTCAGATGGCTGAATTACTTTGTCTTAGCAAGATGGAGCAGTCAGGCTTTTATTATTAACAAATGCAATGACCACTCCCTCTCTGTAGCGATCAGAAACCGTTGTATCCTCTGCATGATTAACAACAAAAGGGGAATTTTTCATTTGTGGGAGGGGGAACTCTTTGGAAATGGCAGTGGTTGCCTGGCCAGCCATGGATGCCTGAATATTGCTGTCTAGATATTCACATATATCCAAGAAATGCTTTACCCGGTGCCCAAGTGCAGCTCCTTCTTTGGATAAAATCTGACACTTCACTGCAACAACTGGTTCAGCTCTGACTCATACAAAGATGATCGCTTGCCATAGTGTTTTGGGAGCATTAAAAAATAAAATAAAGGCAAACGAGCCAGCAAAGGCAACATTAAGGGTTCATCCCAGAGGCTAACAAATAAGGGTAACAAATATTAATAACGGTGACACCTTCTCTAGGAATAGCCTCAAGCTGCACTGAGGAAGTGCCGCTTCCTCGAGCTGGGGAAGTCTTGGCAATGGCTGGTTTGAAATGTAAAACACTGCTGATAATCCCGGGCTGGGCATGAATAAAACATTGCAGATCCTTAATCAGCTGGAGAAAACACATGCAGGTCCTTTAAGCAAACGACATTTCAGGAAGTAGAAGCAATGTTGTTTGACTCCGGGAGTTCAGTGGCCCCGAGTCATCAGTCTCTCCTATCATTCGCTTAAAGAGAAATGTTCAAGTGCTGATTCTTTTAATTTATTTACTTTGGGGAGCCTTTAAGGATTAAGCTTTTTTTTCCCCTCAGTAATTATGCAGCCTAAAAGCCCTTTCTCCAAAAAATAAATAAAAACATTCATGCAATAGCACAAATCCAGGAAGAAGGGCTTTAAAAAAAAGCCACCAAATGTTATGAGACTGAAAAACTTAAGCAGAAACCCCAGGGACTCCTGCTCAGCCAGACATTTGCATGACACCAGCAACATTACTTTGCTCTTAGTCATTACCAGCAGTGGTAGTGTTAAGTAGCAGGGTTACTTGGCAGAGTCCTTCCATCACAGCCTCCTCAAGGTACAAATTCAGGGGAGACAACCCCTCAGCCTGGGAGCACAGAAGTCATCATGAAGTCTGTAGCTGCTTTATTAAAGTAACGTCACATTCCTCAGAGCTAGGCCAAGAAAGACTCAACAGAGTGGCTGCAAGATGTAGTTTTCCCAAAGCACCCTTCTCCAGCTTCACTCAAGAGAGAGGAAAAGGTTTCTGCCACCTCTGCTTGGCTGAGGGCAGTCTGGACACCTGAGGAGGCTCTGTTGGCTGCTGAGGACACCCCATCTTCAGCTTCAGCAGAGCTGCTCAGCTGTTCCTGCAGACCTGTTCTGTCCAAGGAAGGCATGAAAAGCCATGAGGAATCCTTGCCACCTCCAAAGTATTGCTTGCTACATGTTTTTCAGTGACACAGAGGACCATGCCTTCAAACCTGGCTGTTCCCAGCTCCCTGAGGCTCATCACTGATTTCTCATCCACTGATCAGCACCCTCCCTTCAAGAAGAACCCAATAGTTTAGGGTAAATCGTGGTGAGACCAGCATCTACCCTGATGTCTCTTCTTCAGAGAGCAGTAGTTGAAGCTGGACAGCATGCACAGCCCTTCAGCTTGTGACCAAGGTGGGACCACTGGTTCAGAGACCATCAGAGCCACTTTTGGTCCCCAGCATCCCTTAGGATGTCTAGAAACAGACTCTCACTGCATGCTAAGAAGCACAAGCATGGCCTATGGTGTTTCTGGGCTGGTTGGTCATGGCATGCAGCTGTGCTGTGGCCTGGGACATCAGCTCACAGCTGTGGCCCTATTAGGCTCCTTGGCCAGTGCTGCTGTGGTCCACAGCTGACTGAAAGCTGTTCTGCTGCTCTCCAAGACCTCTGCTTTCTCTGACCTATCCCTGCAGGCTCCTTCTATGTGGTTTCTGCTCTGAATGGGCAAAACAGTGCCATTGCCCCAGGATGGGCAGCTGCACTACCCTGCTGGGGCTGCAGACATGGGCTGTGGGTGCCACCAGCCCTTCATCTCTCCTTCGCAGCATGGACGAGCGCTCCAGCCTCTGCACATCCCTCCTCCTCTTGCCACAGCCGGTTGCCGGGGTTTCTCTTTGGCTGCCGTTTTTGGGCCCAGCTGCAGGAGGGCTCTGCTCCAACACAGGCTCAGCTGGGCTAGCACAATGGGAAAACAAAGGCCCGCTCGCTGGGGATCGGAGCCTTTTCAGCCCCGTTTCCTTTTCCGATGCTTTCATTTCCTCCGAGCAAAATGCTGCTGAAAAGAGGACAGTGTTGCTGTGGCTGCTGCCATAGGCATGGGGGCTTGGCTGTCACTGGCTGCTTCTTCATCTGGGTCAGTGATTTCAAAGGGGCCTTTGGTCAGCTCCTCCTTTGGAGATTATATTTCTTCTAAAAAGGCTTACACAGGCCATCAGTAGAGATCCGAGATCACTGCACCTTCGAAGCACCCGGCTTTGCCTGGCCCCTGTTCCTACAGCAGATCCATCCCAGTAGAGATGCTGGGCATCCCAGAGCCAGCACAGGTGACACAGAGGCTTCCTGATTTTTGGTATTTGCTGTGCATCTTCAAGGCACCCAGCAAGTCTAAGGAAGATTTTGGGGAAGCCAGGAGGAACTGGGGTAGTTCGTGCTTTGGCAGTTATGGCGTGTGGTGGGAAAGGGGAGGAGGGAATGAATGTGGCTTGATTTATGGCATGGCTTTACTGCCACTACCTTTGACATTGAGGAGCTAGGGGAACTAGCGCTGGAGAAGGGGAAGCTGCATTAATTTAAAAGTTTTTTTGGCAGGTGACAAAGTTATCCTTGCTGGGAAAGGGAGAAGGTGTTAATGTGCGCATTTGCCAAGGAAGAAATTAATATTCCCTGACCTCGCACAAACTGTCAAGTTAACACAAACCAAACTGAACCACGTACGGAAGATTTCCTAGAGGTGGGTTTCCTCAGTGACCGATACCTCCCCAGAGACACACACACCTGGATGTGACCCCACCGTGTCCTCAAGGGAGCCG
>NW_010205361.1:154965-162898 GCF_000695765.1 Mesitornis unicolor | reverse complement strand
GGGACATCCTGCAGCATGTCTGGGACATCACTCAGCAGATCTGAGGGGTATATCCCATAGCATGTGTGGGACATCTGAGGGCTGGTTACGGGACACCCCGTAGCAGGTCGGGGGCAGCACACAGCAGGTCCAGAGGGGATCCTACAGCGGGTTTGAGCACATCCCACAGTGAGTCAGTGGTAGCCCACAGCCGCTGGAGCCAGCCTGGAGGCCTGGGGAGCTCCAGTGCCCATGTCACCTTTGCCTGTGTTCCTCAAGCTCCCTGGCCTGCAGCAGCCCCAGCCCCATTGTCCCTCTCTCACTCCCCTCTATGAGCAGGAGATGCCTGCAGCCCCCAACCTGGCTTCTGCTGTGACCCAGCAGTGCCATGGGCATCGCTGTCATGGGGGTACACGCAGGCTGCACCTCACCTTGTCTGGGGCAGAGGAGCATCAAGGCAAATTTACCTCACAGACCCCCATAAGGATTGAATCAGTCTCAGTTCCTCCTCACTGCACTAAGCCCAAGAAGTGCCAATGCTGAGTACAAAAGTAATGGCGATGTGTACTTCTTCACTTTACTCCTTTGTGGTCCTGTTCTGAGCATCAGCTTGCTCTGGAGCCCAAAACTCCTTTGAACTCATGTTCTCCTGCTCCCCCTCCTGCCTCTGGTGGGAAGGAGGGGCAGGGGAAGCAGGGACTCCCATTTCAGGGGCAGAGCAGCACTTCCAGCCCTAACACCAGTCCATGGTCTGACTGTCTCAGTGAGCTCCTCTTTCTAGATGTACACCACTGGAATTTAACATGAGCCAAGGTTAAACAACTCATGGTGCTACCTATGGCACCTCCATCCGCTGTGGAGGGAGGACATCAGAGCCCAGTTACAGTAAAACACATGTGGAGTTTCCTTCTCTGCCTCTCTCTCACTGTTTGTAATCTGTATTTTCCTTACTTTTCCAGTTCTTTATACTTACTTCTTTTTACCTTTCCTCTCCTTCCTAACTCCCTTCTTGTCCCTTTTCCTGCCTCTCTCTCCCCACTTCCATCTCTCCCATCCCCCTGTGCCACCCCTCCTCTCCAGAATGCCCCGTTCCCACATGTGGGACCCCTCTTTCTCAAATTTTTTCAAATCTTCTTTTTCCCAAATGCTGACCCTTCGCAGAGCCCACATTTGCCTGAGTCCTCAAACAGCCTCGTTCTTGGGCTGAGGCGAGTTTAGGCTGAAGGGGAGGATGTAACGCACCGTGTGTCTCGGCGGACTCCCATGTAGTTCAGCCCTGGCCAGGAGCTGTCAAATCGATTCATTAGCGGTGTCCCCTGGGGGACTCAGTCTGTCTGGAGGTGTTTTCATTACAAACATAGCCCATTTGGGTGCTTATGGCTATAGCATAAAAGCGCCCTCCGGGCAAATAGGGGATGAGTAAACAGAGCCTTACTCTAAGGATGCTTTAAAAGCAAATTGGGATAAGCCAGTTTTGATGTGGAAGTATTAAAAATAACTGGGACAGATCCTTAGCTGTTGTAAACCTGTGTGGCTGGCCTGAATCATCGCCGGTTTAATCCAGGTGAAGGGATTAGCTCGTTTTAATTTGAAAACAATTTAAAAACAAATTCTCATTTTCAGCTCCAAACCTTCTGATCCCTCAAAAACACTGCAGAACTGACGGGATATAAAAAGGGGGAAGAGAAGAATTTTGTGCAGTTTTATATAGACTCAGTCATTTTACATAAAAGGTATCATTTATGAAGGGTTGCCAGTCATCAGCCTGGAAGGTCAGTACTGTACGTTAAGAGGGGTATGCTATAGACTTACTAGCACCCACCCCAACACCAATACTCTTATTACCAACTGGTGCTAGAACTGGTTCACTATTTGAAGAGATCTTGCTCATCTATGTGGCCTTCAGGTGATTACAAATCTGCAATACAAAATAAATTAAATCCAGTTATATCATTGCTGTACTTAAAGCAAAGTGAAAGCTTTGGAGGTGAATCTCTGAATTTCAGGGTCATTACCTCCTAGATAATTCTTCAAATACAAAAGTAGTGAGAATTCATAAAGTATTTTAAATGTAAATCTTCCATTTGCCCATCTCACAAATGCACCAGTTTCAGAAGTCCTTTTACTTGTTTTCATCCACTTTGAAGGATAACCTCATATTTGTATTTTTAGTATAAAAGGGTATTAGTATTTTTACTATTACTATTAGTATTTTTAGTATAGAAGTTTTTGCATAGATGCGTTTCTACTGAACCAATTCATTCTGAAATGTGTACCAATTCTCTTAGCAGTTTTTCTGTCTTTGCTGGTACAACATCAAAACCTCCCCACAGTGCACGTGGGGACACGAGTGACAGATATGGAGTACAACCCAGCCTGGTGCAGCTCTCTCTTCCAACCTCTCTCTTCCAGCATCACAATTAGCACAGATATCTTCTCCATTCTTCCATGCAGACAGTTTTCCAGCTGACATCTGTGATACCACCCTGGTGTAAATGAATCTGCCTCATAAGGACTATTTTCCTTCCATGTGAAAGCACCCATCAGTAGGATCCACTGTTATCACCCTGGAGGCAAGGCTTCAGTGGAGCTGCAGCTTTGGGTGTGCTTGGGTAGGGTTAGGCTTCTCCCCAAGAGGGAACTCAAGAAGGCTCATTTTCAGATCACCTTCACAAATCCACTAAAGATCTTCTCCTACCATCAAAACTAGTATCAAAAATAAGAAATATCACTCAAAATTAATCATGATACTTTAGACTTGACACAGAACATTAGCGATCATCCAGAAGTCCTCATTTGCTTTAAGAACCTAGAGTGAAATACCTGTTTTCAGTGTTCAGCATGGTTGGTAGCTCTCTCTGGTTCTTCTCAAAGCCTCAGTTTTACTGAAAGTGAGCAGTCTATGAGTAGGCATTCAAATAATTATTTGGCCTATTCAAGTGATAATGCACTACAGAGTTTACAGATTTCTGAAGACTAAGAATGTGAATACATCAGCTATATAAAAGGAAAATTTTCTCATAAAAGAAATGAGAAAAAGCTTATAATGTGAGACAGGAGAATTAACTTTTTGTCCTATAAACTCTCTTAATAACGATGGTATCTAATTTTTTTAACCTTTCACGCAACGTATCAGACAACGGTCTGAATTCAGCAAAGTGGTGCAAATTTGCTGACTGTCGTACAGGAAGAATGCACTCATCTATGTCAGATGCTCACACAGATTTACAGTCTAGGTGTGGAAGTTCACCCAAAGTGTGGAAGACCTCCAATCAGTTGTCTGGGGTAGCCTGAACACAGAGCCCATGCAAGAGTATCCTAATTTCTAAGATGTAACCTGAGTTGGGATGCTGTCCTCTCTCCCACGTCAATAATTAACACTCAGTGTAGCAGAGGCTCGCCCAAATCATCACCTTCGCAGGCAACCAGTAGAAAACCCTTCCTGATCTTTCGTCCTCTGCCTTGAGAGTTGTACAGAAGGCAGAAGAGGCCCTTTTAATGCCAATTAATTTGCATTAATTTGGGTCCCCAGCATTTACCCAACTACCATTTACATTTTTTTTAAGTTGCAAAGATTTTTGCAAAATACTTCCAAGATTTCTTCATGCCTTCCTGATGCAGCTGGAGTTGGCCAATGTGTTCAGAGATTACCAGCAGTGATTTGGCTGAGAAATGGACACTTCATACCCACAGCTCTAACCCAGACCATAAAACCAGCTGGGCTCTGCAGTGTGGAGGGCTCAGCAAGTCTGGGCACCCAGCAGAATGATTCTATATCGTATGGAGAGCAGTTTGCGTAACTGTAATATACAGGAAATGGAAAGTAATTTAGACTGCTGTATGTGAGTCTCACGCTTGCAGTTGCCTTCAGAAATGTCCATGAGGCTGCTGCTTGTGGGGACCTGTAGGCGAGCCTGAGGGGTCAGCCACAATGTGGGCGAGGAGGCGGCGTGGGGAGCAGCAGCGGCACGTTCAGTGCAGCCACGCAGCAGCCAGCACTGCAGGAAATGAGGAGCCAGTGATGTTATGGGGACACCTGGTTCAGCCACAGCATCCTTTGAGGTGATTACTGCACCTCAGGTTCACTTCTGTCTTCTTCTTACATCAAATAAACTAATTGATTAAAAAAGAGTCTGAAGAGATGTGCAGGTTTTAGGATTAGAAGAGGCATTGTAGTCTGAGTTCCTACTAAATCAAGACATACCTTTCATCAGTGAGTCCTAAATAGAGAGAGATTAGTTGTTTTTTGAACCAGAACAAGAGAAATCAAGCTTAGACTTAAAACAATGAAGAATTCACCACTTCCCTGGGCAAACTGCCCCAACTCTTAAAAGCTTATTTCCTGTTTAAATTTCACTGATCTAGACAAACAGATGACATTTTGCCCTCTCATATCAGGAATTTTCACCTTCTGCTTGTAATTACCAGCTAGGAACGAGCTCCACAACACCTGTTTATTAACACTGAGCCCTCTTACTCTTTCA
Source organism: Mesitornis unicolor (assembly GCF_000695765.1). Lineage (NCBI taxonomy): Eukaryota > Metazoa > Chordata > Aves > Mesitornithiformes > Mesitornithidae > Mesitornis > Mesitornis unicolor. The sequence goes on along the minus strand of NW_010205361.1, from coordinate 158,435 downwards.
CTACCAACCAAATTATTCTGGTAGCTCATTTCCAGGCCCTCTCCAATAGATCAAGAAACTCGGTAAAGTTTCTGGCAGGATTTCAGGAATATTCTCGCCCCATACGATTAGCCGCACAGCTCTATTCTTAGTTATATATTCTTGCAGACCGAGTCAACTGTCAGCGTATAAACAGAAACAGCCTCGTGAATGCACTAAGAAAAATGAATCAGATCTGCAAAAATCTTCAGCAGCAGCACACACAAAAAAAAGCATCTCGGAGTGTTTTCATTTCTGAGGTCAGATAAGAATAGTCGTGATGAGCTGCTGTTCTAGCAGCATGTTCCTAGCACTCCTTGTATCTCATTACGCTGCTTTTCAGCGCTGCCGTTGTCATAGTAGTCCGTGAAGAACCTTATGTAAGGAAAAAGCTGATGGTTCTGCAGCACGTTAAAGAAGAGCGTTTAACAGATAAGTACTAATGTTCTAGATTAGGGATTCTTACTCCCTTACTCTGAGCTGGATCGTGTAGCCGCATGAATCACTTTGATTGCGAAGTGCGCATTCTCCCGTCAGCTCAGAGGGATTGAAGTGGAATATTACAGAGTCTGCTCATGCAACAGGGGCAGCAGTAGCACAAGGAAAAAAGCTACAAACATCAAAACAAAACTAACCATTTCTGGTCGCCCTTGAAAAATTACGCCTTTGACTCGTATGTAGGTTTTATTTAGGCTTCTACGCATCCACATGACTGTGTTTGCAAAGTGCAGGGCAGCACAATTCTGAATGATTCAGTGGGAACTGTGGATTTATGCGATGGGCAGAGACCCAATGCCTTTTTGTAATTTTCAGATATGTCATTTAAAAAATGTAGGGTTTTTGCCAAGAAGATGCAGTACTGGTTTGGGGAGTTAGCAGGACTTCGGGGAAAGATTCCTTCAACCTTTTTTCTTCCTACTGATTGCCTTTGGTAGGAAACATCTTCCCTTTGCATGCCAAAATGGATGAGTAGCTGCAAGCTGTGGGTAGGAAACCGGCTGGGGGAGCCAAACTCTCTCTCTGCACACTTGAACCTACCCAGTGAGGTGGTTTTTGATTGAAATGAGATTTACTGGGCCATGGGGGATGGAGATGGAAATGCTTCTATAGCCATGGAAATGCCAGAACTGACTGCGGATTATTCAGGAGGGCATCGTTGCAGCTCTGCTCCCACCACAGACACCACCATTTATCACACGCCTCAATAGGACCAACACTAGACCAACACTGAGCATGCTTTGTAAGCCTGTATTTAATAAATAAACCAGGCTACTTTTCTTCCCTCACAGGTGCCTCTGGTCCCCGCCAGTTCTGCCTGTACCCTCGGTGGGTCTGTGCCCGCAGCCCGCCCTGCAAGCAGAATTCTTTTTTCTCCTTAACATAATTTAGTTTCTGCTTTGGTTTTGTTGCTTTGCTTTTCCGGTCCTTTGCTGGAACGTGGTGGTGACCAGCAAGGGGATACAGGGCAGGTTTGGCAGACTGGGTCAGAAAAGAATTACACCTAGAAACAACTCTCAGTTGTTTGGTTTTGACATCCTGGGTGGTGCAAATTCCCAGAATCAACTGGGAATTTCACCCATAAAATCCTCCCTTGCACCTTCATTCTGCCCCGCTCTCTTCATCAGGCGTGTGACAGCTGTAACTTTTCCCCTGTTAATTTGGGTTATTTATGGTGGGTCTGAGACGTGTGGTGGGGTGCGGGGCTGTGATCTGCAGGGAGGGGAAGTGGAAGCAATGGTGCAGGTGGGACCATGTTTCCGGACATCCCACTGGCTGGGGCATTTGCCAAATGGGGAATTAGCAGCTTCATGGCTCTCCAGCCTTTTCTGATGCTTTGGATGTGGGTCGTCCAAGGCAGAAACACAGAGGACACATACACAGAAGGATCTCATCAACTTTCTGATCTGCCTCGGCTTTCAGATCTCCCATGAGGATTTTTTATTACTTTCCTCATTTCTGCCTTTTTCCCTCTCCCCTGTACTTTGCACTGCTTCATCTTTCATTGCCATTGCCAGGACAAGGTGGGTATTCCCTGCAGAGCACAGCTGAGGTGCCTGCAGGGCCTGGAGTACCACTGTATTCCTTTTTCTCTCTTTCATCCATATGTGAGGTTGCTCAGAAAGGTGAAAATTCCAGAGAAATGGCATGTTAACAAAACGTGTGCATTAAAAACCCTGTGGGGACAGCTGCAAAAAGGCTTTTCCTCACCAGAGCCACCTCCAGCATGGAAAATTCACTTATTACTCTCTTAAGTACGAGCTTAGAAAATTATAAAGTCTCTCTAGTGACTTACATGTCTGAGAATCCCAAAGCACTTAGTAAATGGTGTTCTCCTGAATTACTTCAGCTGTGGCTGGGGTACATCCAGATCTGGGGTGACAACTGGCAACCATTTAACTTCACATGCCCACATTAAAAAACAACTACAGACTAGGAAAAAAAAAAGAACCCAATCTCTGGCTTGGTAGTGGTGGGGTTTTGGTTTTATTTTTCTTCTTAGGATGCAGAAAATAAAGTGCTAATGTGGAGCTTAGATCTATTTGGGTTACTCTCAGGAAAAACATCACCAAGAAGTCAGCATCTTGGTTTTATCTTTTCACAGAATCACAGAATGTGAGGAGTTGGAAGGGACCTGGAAAGCTTCCCCAGTCCAACCCCTGCCAGAGCAGGATCACCAGAGCAGTCACACAGGAACACGGCCAGGGCTTTGGGTATCTCCAGAGAAGGACACTCCACAACCTCTCTGGGCAGCCTGGGCCATGCTCCAGAACGCTCACACTGACAAAGTTTGTCCTCATGTTCAGCTTGAACCTCCTATGCTCCAGCTTGGGACCATTGCCCCTTGTCCTGGCATTGGACATCACACAGCAGAGCCTGGCTCCTTCCTCCTGACACTGCCCTTTACAAATTGATCCCCATGAATGAGGGCACCCCTCAGTCTCCTCTGCTCCAAGCTAAAGAGGCCCAGCTCCCTCAGCCGTTCCTCAGCAGGAGATGCTCCACTCCCTCCAGCATCTCTGTGGTTCTGCTGGACTCTTTCAAGCAGTTCCTGTCCTTCTTGAACTGAGGGCCCAGAGCTGGACACAATATTGCAGATGTGTTCTCACCAGGGCAGAGCAGAGAGAAATGAGAACCTCTCTGCCCTACAACCACCCCTTCTCATACACCCCAGGATGGCGTTGGCCTTCTTTGCTCAGGGGCACATTGCTGGGTCATGGGCATCTGCTGCCACCAACACCCCAGCTCCTTTCCAGCTACTCATCCCCAAGCCTATACACCTTTTAGCTGTTCATAGGGGACCCTGATGAGCAGCAGTCACCAGGGTGAGTCCTGCACACGTAAGTGAGGGCACTGCAGCCCTGCAGCCCTTGAACCGCTGGCGTGGCCGGGTTGGGCTGACTGAGAGCTTCAGCAAATCCCAGGTCAGGGCAGGAGGAGGTTGCTGCAGGCAG
>NW_010205361.1:100756-154909 GCF_000695765.1 Mesitornis unicolor | reverse complement strand
CCCTACAGCATCGCCTCCTACAGATGAGCTGCTACAAAGGACAAATCATCCACCTTGCCCTCCTACTCCCCGCTCTGTTCTTCTGCCAGCTCAGTTTTCAAGAGCCACTAGCGCAAAGGGCAGCTAATTATTCCAGGAATTCAAAATGGTTGCTTTTATGGTAAAGATCAATCACAGACAAACCCCCAGCAGTGCGGGCTGGCGCTGGCTGCCTGCCTCAGCGGCTAACCAAGTGCTGGGAAGATGTGCTTCATCCTTCCAACAGCTCGTTATCTGGGTAGAAGTAGCTAGACCACAGATGGGGAGGAGTAGAGGGAGAGGAGGATGAGGATGGCATGAAGCTGAGGGAAAGGAAGCAGCAAAAAGGAGCATGGTTGGGGTGTGAGAGGTGAAAGGGGCGGCAGAGGTTGTCTGTGCTCGGCCACGCAGCCCTGCAGCCCCATCAGCAGCAGTTCTGCCATCAAAACCACTTCACTGGGAGCTGCATATTGTCTTAATTCTGTCTCCCAGGTCACCCTAGGGCATGGCACAAGGGTTTAGGCCATGGACACCCGAGTTGGGGTCATCTCTCCCTGCCTGTCCTCATTAGCCAGGACCTCCATGCCACATGGACCTGCACCACTTATTTTGCTGACCGGGTTCACACAGTGCATTTTCCCCTTTTACTGACTATGCCAAAACAGCAAAGCCAGCCCAGGGATATGTGGCAATGACATTTTCCATGCCGCTGTCTTCCCCAGAAGCCAACATCTCCAGTCGCTGAAGGAGCCGCCCTCCTGTGACCAGGGTTCCACAGAACCAGCTTTGCCCCAGGGTGTCATGGTTGTGGTGAATAGCCAAGACCACAGAACTGCTTCTTGTTGCCTTGACAATACACCCGAGCTCAAGAGATCTACTTTAACCCTGATGGAACCAAGCTGGTGTAACCTTGCTGGAAACAGGGCAAGCAACTAGACTTGCCAAATCAAGTTTTCAAGCATGTGGTAGGATCATTAGGATAAAGGGGCTTTTGCCCCTGGAGAGAAGCTGGCTGTTTGCCTGGGAAGGGTCTCCAGCCTCTCACTCTAAAACCCTGATTTTCAAGTACTGTATAGCAAATCTCTTCCCAGTACACTGCTGTTTTTTGAAATCAGGGCTTGAAAATACAAAAATAACCCCAGATGTTCAAAGTACTCGTGTTCTTTAACTACAGCCTCGTGCAAAAACTGCTGAGTCTGAAGATGACCTGCAGCCAACTTCCACGGGCTTCGGGGCTGTATAACCAGCAGGTTGTTGCTTACGGAGAGCTATAATTCATATTTTGCAGAGTACTGTTTCTTTTACATCGCTATTAATTTCAATTGTGGCACATCTAATTCAGGAATTCCTCAGTGACCAATACATTTCGGTGCCAGGACAGCAGCGTGCAGCAGTGAGAAACCAGTTAAACATGGTTTCCTAAGCTCAGCCCATTAGGCGCTCTCTGGGGAACAGCACCATTTCCTAAAGCAACTCTTCCCTGGATCGCTCCGTGTAGCGGCTCCATGAATAAAGCAGAAACGGGCTTTCTGATGACCATCATCACCCAGCCAGGATTGCCCTGCAGTGCTGCAGCTTCAGGAGTCCTGTTTCTGAGAAGCATTGAGACATCGGCTCGAGGCCCCTCAGCGCACGGTTGCATGGACAGCCAGCTATCATCAGACTTGCTGGGTGCATCGGTAGCGGAACAGGCAGGTACTACTCTGGCTCTTTCCAAATCCAACTCTTTCTAAACCTGGTTACTCAACTTCCTGTGGCAAGGCGGAGCAATTACACTACAGGTGATGAAATATTTCCTTCAGTTTACCCTAAATTCCAGTGAGTGATGTAACCAGCAATCCCCTAGTTTTGCATTGCTGAACACAGTGAAGAGCAGGAACGAATGAGTTCTCAACAGACCACTCAAATATTTAAATCTCCCAGTAAAATCTTCATCTGTTCTACCCATTTCAGTTCCCTTTCGCATCTGCCGCCGCGTTCCATCCTGCCAAGGTTAACAGGCAGCGCTGGGGCAGTTCCAGCTCGTCTCATTGTCTTGTCTGAGATGACATTTTAAGTAGCAAGTGCTTTGTGTTTAACTGGCGTGATGTCAAGTGACTTACCTCTCTTAGCCAACGGTGATAGCTTGTTCAGCCAGAAATCTGCTAAATGGCTGGTTCACGTAACTACGGTGATTGCCTAGGAGAAAAGACAGAGAAGTGTATCTTCCACTGAAGAATATGCATAACTGCTACCCTATGCTGACCCTTTTCCTGCTGCCTCCTTCTGTGTGAATGCACATTATTAGCTGACACTTCCCCATGTCTGCTCCTTGTTCTGCCCTTCCTGATTGCAGCTTGGTGTGACATGGCCAGCAAATTGCATGGATTTAAAAGAAAAACCAAAAAACAAAGCAGGAGCAATTTTTATGGACATGGCTTTTACTTTTCCTTAATTGCATAAACAGGATATTCTGCTGAAAATAAGGCTAAGTGGAACAATGTATTCAATCACATAAATCTCTCCAACTGAATAGTCCTGCTTTCTTTATGTTAAATACAAACTTTGGGGAAAACAAAGTATGTGTTTCAATAAATCAGGAACTTAAAGAAATCACTCCGTGCATTATCATCTTTATCAGCATCTTAAACAACTTCCTCTACCAGAAAAGCTGCCCAGAAGGACGGGAAGAGCAAGCTTTGCCACAGTCAAACCCTAACTGAGTTCAACCAACAGCATCCAGGAATTATCTCCTTGTCCCCGGGAAGCTGGTGCTTTCCTTTGGCCTTGGAAGGGCTATGGTTGTGCTTCTTCCTCTAATCCAGCATAAGCTGGAGAAGCTCTTGAGGTTTCTATGTGCAAGGACAAATGAATCCTGACTCTCTCAGCAGAGCAATCCCCTGAAGAAGTAACACCAGTTCCCCGTGCCTTAGTTTCCCCACTGCAGCTCCCAGCATCGTGGATGCCTGCTGTTATCTACACCCCTGCTCTTTGCTGCACCCTAACAGCTTTCCATTTAAACATCTGAAACCCTACAGATCATCCTCAGATCCACAGGCCATCAAGAAACACCAAAATAGGCTGCAGCAAGTGAAAGCCGTGGCTGCAGTAAGGGGAGCCTTTGAAGCTGACATCACTTGGGTTGGAGGTGTTTTGAACTGTGGAGAAGAAGCGATACACAAAGAAAAGGCTTTTATTCTGACAGTCAAGCTTAAGCCTGCCCTTAGTGTATGTAAAGTGCAAACTTGAAAGTTAAAGAAGGGAAAATAAAAGGGCTGGATTCAGCGGACAGTCGGGTTTGACTCCAGCTCAGCTCTCAGAGGAATAAAGCCTTTGAAAAAGAACAAATCAAGTCCTCAGCTCTTTCCCCCAGTGTCAGCCCTGACCGCTGCGGCTTCAAAGGCTGCGCTGCGGAGGTCCCAGCGGGGAGGGCGGGGCTCTTTGCTCAATGCTGGAGGACCCCAAGCTGGTCCAGCTCTGCCCACCCACACCCCCACACCCCTGGGGAGGGGAGGTCTTGTTCCCCAGCCCTGCCCTTTGGGGTTACTCTCATGGCAGCACTGGGTTTGGATCAGTGCCACCTCTCATATGCTCGTTTGGGAAATGAGTGAGTAATTGCCGTCTCCGCTTTGTACCTCCAGCATCTGCTTCTACACTTCCAGACACGCGCTGGTGGCTGCAGGCGTGGGGGGGGTGACCTTAGCATCAGAGCTCATTTGGCGGTTTGTTGCAGCTCCAAAGGCAAAGGTGTGTTAAGAAAATTTGCATGTAGAGACAGCAAATCGAGTAGGCAGAGCTGGACATCAAGGAAAAAAAGCAGCTCATAATTACTTGGGTTGCATCCACCTTTCGAAAGGGCATAGTATTTCATGCGATTCATTAAGCTTAGAGCCCTGCGTGTATTCATGAGGGCAGTGTTAGTGCGGAAATTAATGATTTTAAGGTGCATGGCCGAGGTTTGATGGTGGTTCCCGTGAGGCTGTGCAGCCTGGCCCTTGGGTGACACGAAGGCATCAGTGCTCAGCACAGCCCGGCTGGCTCCACAGTGGGTGAGATAGCTGAGGGTACTGGCAACCCCAATCTGAGATAACCCAGGGTGCTGGCAACCCCAACCTGAGATAGCCCAGGGTGCTGGCAAACCCAACCTGAGATAGCCCAGGGTGCTGGCAACCCCAACCTGAGACAGCTAAGGGTGCTGGCAACCCCAACCTGAAACAGCCGAGGGTGCTGGCAACCCCAACCTGAAATAGCCCAGGGCGCTGGCAACCTCAACCTGAGACAGCTAAGGGTGCTGGCAACCCCAATCTGAGACAGCCGAGGGTGCTGGCAACCCCAACCCCTCCTTTTTGGGGCAGGAGGAGGGAGAGCAGCGTGGCAGGCATCACTCAGCGGTGCAGCACAGGGACTGAGCTGGCCTTGAGGTATCTGTGTGCTCCTGCTTCAGCCCTTGTGATGTTTTGATAGCAGCCAAAGCAGCTAAATTAAAAGGAGAGCACTGAACCTACTACTGCTGCTATAATCTTGCACGCTGGTGCTTTTGGTCCCAATCCCCATGGCTGGTGCTTCTCCATTGGTAATGGCCAGGATGGGATCAGTGAGGCAGTGGATAGGATGCTCTGACCTGGTGAGCTGCAGAGATCAGGTCTTGAGGGTCCTGGCCCTTTTGCAGGCTGGTCCACAACAAGAACAGCCACTGCCTTCAGCACTGGGTCCCACAGAGGAGGAGCAGGTCTGGGGCTGGGCCGCAGGGTGCTGCACACTGGGTTTGGTACACATCCATCTCTGCACCCCAAACCACGCACCAGCTCTTCCTGACACAGCATCTAGTCATAACTGGGAGGAACTAATTCACGTTTTATGTTCTTGGAATAAAAAATAATACATATATATCAAGGTATTTTTAAGATTGCTGTATAATAAACTCAAAGATTTATTACTATTATACTCCTCCATAGACGCATAGACCATGAGTAATTACAGCTTTACAGCAGCCTAACCTTTCAAGTATTTGTATTTCACATTGCATCCTTACCAGGGATGGGAGAGAACTGCACTCATCTGCAAAATGCCTTGGGTAAGACAAGATCATCAGGAAAACAGCAGAAAGTAAGGTGCACGCTCCGTGTGTTGCACTGACTTCCCTGTCACTTTTGCTCAGTTTATTAGCGGCAAACATACTTTCGCTGCACTCCTGCCTTCAGATTTAATCTGCTGCAGGAGGTGTACAGCCACGGAGGCTTTTTTTGCTCTTTTCATTTTGTGACATGAAACCGCTCACTCTGAAAAAAGCCTTTCCCCTCCACTGGCAGCAGCGGTTCCAGCGGTGACGCAGGGAAGGAGCACGGCTGTGCATTCCCAGTGTCTCCAGCCCGACCCGATCTGTCTGTTAGTCAGGGCGGCTGCGAGCATCCATGGGACGAGGTTTCTCTTGGCGTAAAGCGAATCTCAGATCTCGCAGACTTTCCACAAACACATTCCTGACGTAGCAGGAATCAGAGGTCAACACCAAAGACATTCACAAAGGTGGCGTTGGCTTCTTTTCTTCCATACAGAAACAGAGCTTTTCTACAAACTTCAACCATTTATTCTTTTTTTAATCAGAAAGCTCCCACCTTCATCATTCTGGCACAACCATCTCTTTCCAAGGCTACATCTCATTATGAGTTGAAAAGACTGACGGAAACCACACGGCTGTAAGAGGAGGAAGCACTGAGGTTGCTGCTTTTGTTTCCAAAGCATGAAATAAGATATTGAATAATGAGTTTTTCTTGTGTTGCTTGAGCTCTGCGGGGAGATTGCCACAGCTGATTCCTAGCCCTGTATTTAACAAACTTACCAGCAAGGTTGCTTGGTCACACACCAGGTACAGGAGCCCCGGGTGTCCTTTGTGCAAAGAGAATTAGAGGCAACAAACCACGAGCACCAATCTCCGAGTTCATCAGGAACCCAGCCAGAAAGAGCCTGAGGAAAGAAAAGCTGTAATATCCCTGGGGATGGAGCAGCCTCTGACCCTGAGCTCTGCTGGTTCACAGCACAAACTTGGGGAAATTGCACGTGGTCTGCCAAAGAAACCATCCCTCTCCAAGCTGAAATGGTCATCCACAAACTCCCCATAGGAGGAAATATTAACCACAAACTTTCTCAGCTTGACACCACAGGTCTGGCCGCGTTACAAATGAACTTTTCCCATTCATGCTCAGGTTTCATCACATTAAGAAGAAAAGGAGGAAACACTGCAACAAGAGAGAGGCTGGAAAGAAAGAGCAGAGCACAGTAACGTTAGTCATTATAAGTAACCTTTCAGGAGATCCTTTTCAAAATAACACTTAACTTCCTACGTCAGAAGTGGTGATTCCATGTCTGGTATTCCAGAATAAAGACCGCTAACTCTCAAGAATACATGCAAAAACTAAAGAAAGCAGAGAAAAGCTGTGACATGAGTAAGGGAACTAACAGGCTGACAATACATTAACTTAAGCAACTCTATTATTAGCACTTTAAAAGCACTTTATCAAACTCATATTAAGACACAAACCCTCCTTCAGAAAGCTGTGATGGTACTTACAGGAAAACTGGCAAAACCCAAGAAGATTGTGACGGGGTAGGACAAGAGGGTGGGAAGGGAGGTAGTGGCTCCTTTGGACACAGCGAGGAGGCTCGGCTGTGGGTTTGGCTCTCCAGGTCCCCCTCAGACCACCACCACAGACCTCTATTTCCAAGGCCCCCCAGAAGGACTCAGGAAGGGGTGAGAGCCACACTGGGAATCATCTTCTTTGGGGAGCACATCCCAGGGTGGCCCCAGGCCCAGGAGCTCTTTGTGCACTGAAGAGGTCCCCATTCTACCCCCAGCCGCAGCCAGGTGCTCAATGCCAGCTCCTGTACCCCATGTGCAATAACATTTGACGAACAACAGCAAAATTATCATCACTCAATTCCCCTATTTCAGCCCAGCTCAGTGCTGTCAGAGATGTGCTGGGATGTGCAGTGGGGTGGATGTAAACTTGCCCATGTTTGCACCCATTCACTGCCAGGAGCAGGATGCAGAGCAGGCCCTGGCAAGAGCCATGGTTTTATTTTGGTAAATGGTGTTTTGTAATGGTTTTATTTTGCTGTCTAAGTGTTTTTTACCTTCCTTAACTTTACAGCCTTGGGTCCATTGCTCAATCCATATCTGAGATGGAAATTAGGGGGGGGGAATGGCATCAGTGCATTTACTTGGATTCATTATCTGTCAAATACTATAGAAGGATTAAATTGGGAAGGAAATTTTAAAACCCTTCTTCTAACATGAGTCATGGGAGTAAGCTATTGGAAGCCGTGTCAAAGGCACGGTAGTTGGCAAGAAATGTATAGCATCTTCATGATGCTTCCTTTTACAAAACCCAACCTATAAACAAGAGAAACAAGGGAAGGGAGAGAATGTAATTTCATTAGGGCAAACGTGACATAAATTTAATAATAAATAATAGACTTTATCTATAAAAATATGAAAAGCCATTTTCAAAATCATTAGCTCTAATCTCAAATGAATTTTGCAGCTTCTTTTCTATTTTACACCTCTGTAATGAACTCTGATAAATCCAAGGGACTACATGTTAAATAAAGAGATAGAGGGGTCTAATTTGCTGCTTCATTAAACCAGCTTATTTCTGGAACGTCTTGCATATTGCTCTGCATTTCCCATCTCTGAAAGGTGGAGACAATGAACTATCTGTCTCTAATGTAGTGTGGCACACAATTAGGGATTCAAGAGGATGTGAATCTCTTTCCATCAGAGATACACGCTGTGATTATTATTTTATTACCAAATACTGTCAGCATTACATATTTTCAACAGCTACCGTGACACCTGACTTGCATGTTAAATTTGCACAAAGCATTGTTAAAAAAGAGAAAAAAGCCAGATAGAGCTTATTTACACCACATTATTCCTTCTTACATAGGCCTCCATTAAGTCTGGTAGGGTTAAATATTGGTGAGGTTCAGCACTACAGATCTGTGTTCAGGCAGGATATAGAGGAGATGGCCTGCCATTCAGATGTGCTTTTAACATGATGATATAGCACAAGCTCAACAGAGTCTATAAGAGCATATCTGAACCCATATCTAGCCAGCAAAGCCCTTACAGACGTGGATCTGAGACACTGGCCTTCTTGGGGATGAATTTTAATGCAACTAAAGAGCTTTCAGCTTCAACCAAAACTTTTTTTTGCATTAATGCAATAGTTCTGTCACCCCTCCTTGGCTCTGGCTCGAAGTGGATACGCAGCAGAGGGGTGGCTGAAGCGCTCCTGAAACCATAAGCAAACTCAAAAAGACAAACTTTAACCTCATAGAACAATGCAGATGTTTCCTTAGATGCATTATGAGATGGGTTTTATCTCCACAGCCAGAACATACCAAGTTATTCACAGGAGAGACTCAGCTGGTGTTATGGACAACAGCAGAAGGAAACGATTGAGGGATTTGGGATTATGTTCCACCTCCAAACCTATGCACCTACTGCGTGGTCAGGATTACTGTTTATGAACCATGCTGCTGCCAAAATAAGTCTGCAAAATCCCACTTAAACCCCAGATGTTGAGCAGCCTCTTCCCTGGATTTCATCCTCCTCTCATTGCCCTTCTCAGCATGAGATGCCCATGGCTGGAGGACAACAGATTTTGTACCCAGGATCGACAGGTTTTCCTAACAGTTTAAGAAAATCACTTAAAAAAACAGCCAGTCATTATATACTATTTTTATGATAACTTCAGTGAAAATTATTTTAATGGTAGATGAGTATCACTAGTAAGAGAACAGGGCAGCTATGTGAGGAATTTCTGGAGAGTCTTCAACACATGCTCCTTAGGACATCAAGTCCAATTGAAATGCAAAGCACGGTAGACTTTCTCTTTTAATGACACTTAGTGAAAATCTTCTAAAATGTCTGAAAGTCTCATCTGGGAAAACAAAGTAGGAGTCTAAGAGAAATGTGCCAATTTGTTGGCATGAAGATCACAGAGCAAATTGGCAGGACATAACTAAGCCCGCTGAAGCTACCTGCACCAAAATTCAAAGCAAACAGGCACTGTGATCCCCCATTGTGTGTTTTGCTCCACCGACACGTAGGCATCCCGCTGATAGGGCACCACCACCTCCACACATGTACCCATGAATGGGTTGGTGGAGGTGCAGCACACACACGTGTTGAAGGCTTCCATGCAGGTTACTAATGACACGTGCTGCTCTGTCCCACCTCTCCTTTTAGAAGGGAATGACACAAGTCAGCATCAAGGTTTGGGACACAAAGCTGGATCCGGCCTTGCAAATCTATGAATAATAACCGTGATCACCTTCTCATGAAGAACAAACCCTTCAACCACTTGCAGGACCCAAATCACTGCTCCAGCAGAAAGGAGACCGGGAGCTGTAATGCATTTTATAACTACATGGTGCAAAAAGGACAGAAGGAAACTAGCCGGAATATTGAACTTGAGGATTTAAACTCGCAAGTCAGGACATTCAAAATCATGGTTCCCGCAGCACCCGTAACTCACCTCCTTGCACATATGTCGCGTGTACTGCTGGGTATGAGGTTATATTTATGTCCTGCTCTTTCTCTGCCAGGAGCAGAGTTACAGCTGTTGGGGGAACCATAAGTTTGATTTTCCTGTCTTTTGTGCATTGAATCTTTAAGAAAGGGGGAAAAAAATACACTTATTTGGATGGTAGCAAACACATCTCACTGTTTGCTGTATTTCCACTTTATTCTCTGAGCCTCTGCCTCTTCACAGCCAGCTAAAAGTGTGGATTTTACACACACAAAGAATAGTTGTTAAAAAGAAGCAACCTGTGCCTTCTTTGGAAGAGGCAACATCTTCCCATACAGTCCCAGTCCATACGAGGAGGCTGCATTATAAACACCAAAGCCTTCTAAGTACATTTTCATTAGTAAAACGTTGCTTGCAGCCACGTTTTAAAACAAACTTCACCACTTTCTTGTGGGTGACTTGCAACAGCCTCTACGATACAGCTACCCCTGTTTGGAAGCCGCTTGCAACACCAGTTCAAAGCATATCAAAAAGTACATGTTATTTAAAAGAGGAGTGAGCCATGGAGAAAGCCTGAGCACCTATTTCAGAGCCATTTACCAGCACTGGGGCACTAAGAGGTGTAGAAAACTTTGTTTTCCTCCTCAGTCTGCAGTGGCTGTTAACTGGTCTTGTTGCTGAAAACAGCATTTGGGAGATTGGCACATACTTTCAAAGAAAATGTTTTCTGTTTCCATGCTCAAGTGCATTAAGTAACGCCTGTTGCACTTGCTCAGATGTGGTTACAGTGGCAGGGCTGTGTCTCTGTGGGAGCAAACTGGGTTCCCAATTACGGTGCTGACACCCATCACGGGCAATGGCAGCAGATATGGCAATTCCTGCACCCCAGCATCTGGCCACAGCTAACTGCGATAAGGAGACAAATAAGCAGCACCAACAAAGCGAATATGCGGCATTTTGATACTCAGCAGAGCACTGAGATACATTTCAGATCATCGGAGACTGATGCATTGCATTCCCTTTGGTCATTTATTTATAGGAGGAAGAGAAAACAAAATTAACCTGGATGCTGCTGCTGTGTCTCTGTGCTGTGATACTTTCCTGTGGAAGACCTACCGATTAAAAAACGCTCTTGATTTGATTTCCTGGAACATTATGTTATTTTCAATTCCAATATGGGTTTATTTCAGGCATATTTCTAATGCTTCAAATGAACAAAGATGCAAGGAAATGTATTACATCTGGGAAAATAATACAAATGGTAAACGTCTTTTCAAATAAGTTATAATGATATTTCAAGGGCAGTTTCGACATATTCAGATTGTATATTCTCATTACCATTCTCAGCAACAGGCATAAGTCCTTCAATCTCATGTAGTTTTGTTACTCTCTCCACAATTTTCAATTTCCTTACAACTATTCAGCTGATTTATTATTCCCCTCCTGTATTTTAAATGCATTGTAACCCCATACATTTGTTTCACTCTCTCAGCTTCAATACTCAAGGTCGTTAATACCCCAAAAATATCCTTTGCTTATACCACAACTTTAAATGTGCTCTTTCTTGCCCAGTGGCTTGCTACGTTATTACCAGTGGCGATATCATCTTGTTTTTATAGTTTTATGATTAAAGAGGTAAAAATGAACTCAATTGAATAAAATGTAAGAAGATTCCTGCAATATCTGTGACAACACTGCTGCTGCTGCTCCTGCTGCACAGGCGCCACGGAGAGATGCAAAATTAATCCTTCTCAGTGTGCTGCCTGAAAGTTAACCAAGATGAAATAAATTATATAGCATTAACATTTGGCCTGTCTGATTAAGTGCTGCTTAAATATGCATCAAATTTTAAATCAATGGCATTGCACAGAGTGACAAAGTACGCGCCAGCCGAGATGGTTCAAATTTGTCCTAAAAACACCAGAGCCTTTGCCAGCCGCAGCTTCAGCGCCTACCTCAGTGTCTCTGTGGGTCACCCTTGGCTGGACACCACCCCTTTGGTCCCGTGCCCAGCCTCTGCACACCCAGGCATCCCCATGGGTCCCTGCCACACTGTTTTGGGCAGTTTTGCTGTAAAATGCAAATTCTGTGGTTTAGCCAAGCCTCCAAATCTGCCAGTGGAAGCAAGAGGCTCACATGAGGCCTCTTGTCCCTGGCTATGCTGCAAATGTGTGGGGCTGAGAGCCCCCCGTGCAGGCAGCATCCCTCCCCTTCACAAGAAACCGACCCCACATCCCATCCCCAAACCGCCACGCTTGTCCTCCCAGCACATCGCAGATCCCTGGGAATGCACGGCTGCTGGGAATCCACACTTTCCTAGTGCTGCTGATGGACACGGCCCATCCGAGCGAAGCCGGCTGTGCGAGGAGAGCCAGACATGGCTGTGGGGAGCAGCTTCGCGGGGCCAGTCGAGTGCCGCTGCGGGCAGACGCCGGCTGGGCAAAGGGCTGTGCTGACTTAGCGCAGGGTAATCGCTGCTGCCCGCTGCCATATGCGAGTGTCAACAGCGTTTACAGCACGGAAACACAGAGCTGCAGGGCGGGAAGGGACCTGAGGAGAGGAGACAGCCGGTGCCATGCCCCGAGGAGGGATCAGGCCCTGGCAGACCCTCCCTGACAGCTGATTTCCTGACTCGCTCGTCCCCAGGGTGCTCCTGCACCTCTACAGGTCATCCCTTCAACACGCCCCGGCTCCACCAGCCAAAAGGCTTCTGACACCCCATCCGCATCCTCCCTGCCAAGCCCGAGGAGCACCAGCGCCTCTGCAGCCACGTTGTGATACAGGCACACAGAGAAACAGCGATGCAGAACACTCCAGTTGCGATTTTTCTCTCTGTGTTCCTCAGTAACTCATTTTGTGTGCTGGAAACAACAATGTAACCAATAGCCTGAACCCCCCAGATAGGTGAAGAAAGCAGTGCAAAGGCTATGGATGAAAGGCATTAGATGGAGCCACCTAGGTTTGTGGCCAGAGAGCCCTGAGGGCACCCAGGACCCCTCAATTCATACACATCCTTTCTGCTCCCCGCTCCTTTGCACCGGGTGTAAAGCCAATGAGGGAAAAAGAGCGGACAGTGCCCTTTCAGAGCCACCCCGATGAGGCTGCGATCCCAACCACCGATTCCAGTGCAGGCTGCAAGAGGTGTCAGCGTGGGACGTGCCAGCCTCCTGTGGCGTGTTTTACCGGACGGATGAGCCCAGGAGCTCAGACCAAACAGGAAAATATCAGCTTTCATGCCCGCTAACCCAGACCCTCCCCTTGAATCACAGCCTTGGCTGAAATACAGGCGGTTTATGTAAACACAGAGCTCGCTTTCAATTTGAAGCTACAATTCCTTCTTTACTAAAAGGTTGCGGGTTTTGTTTCCATGCGACTCCCAGACCTGGAGCCTGCCTTTGGCAGGGCCATTTTTTGGAGCTGAGTTTTGGGGAAACAAAGCAAAACCCATCACTGCGGGACCAATGCTGAAATCCCACATCTTGTCAGCACCTGCACTCATGCAGGTCTCAGATCCCATGGCTTTGGTGCTTCTCTGGGCAAGCACAGTCCTGTGTGCTGTGAGGAGATGCCTGATGGCCTGACAGCCGCAGCCCTCCTGGTAGCCAAGGCTGGTGGGGAGCCCGGGGATGTGTGCAGCATCTCTAAAGCAAAGTTCAGCCTCATGTTCGACTATGAAAACAAACAAAAGGCAGGGGCAAGCTATCCTATTACTCACTCACCGGGCAGCATGGCTGTGTCGCTGCGGGCGCAATGGTTCACACGACCGCAGGCAACGCAGCCAGAGCATCCCGAGACAGACGCAGCCGGGGGCCGGGGGCTCTGACTCACCCCCGCAGGTGGGCGCTGCTGTGTCACTGGGCTCCCCACCGCCCCCAGCCACCGTCCCGTCTGCATCACCAGCAGGTACCGTAACTGCGCTGGCTCCCAGCCCATCCCAGCGCTGCAGGAGCATCCTAAACACAGAGCAAACCTTTGGATCGTCTGTTTTCCCAGCAAATTTTTAGCTTTCTTGCCCCAGACTCACCCTGCGTTACCTCTGCCACAGCGGGGTGCATGGGCTGCACCTCCAGCAACACAGACAAAGCCCCATCTCCTCACTTCTCACTGGTTCAATGTTTTCTTACACACTCTTTATCCAAGTAAAATAGCCTTTGCGTCACTTTTGCTGGAAGTTGCAGTGAAATACCCAGATAGGTTTAATTTGTTCATTTGACCCATTCTGGTGAGAAAAATAAGTCCTCACAGTTTCCCTGGACCAAGGACCTCAAATAACTTAAGTCTTCCCCATCTGGCTTTCATGGAAGAGGCAGCAACAACCTCCTGGGTAGCTTTACTGCTGAGACATCATTGCCACTGAGCCCTCACTGCCCTCCCTACCCGGGGTGCTTTGAAAAAGGGAGCTTTAGTGAACTAGATATTAAGAAAACAAAAGAAAACAACCTCAAACACTGTGCACGTACAAACACCCTCCCTCACATCATCCCCTTACCAAAGCAAGCAAATTTTGCGTGAAGTTACTCATTCCTGTCAGAGAAAAAGCTGCCCCTGGTGCATCTGCTCTCCAGGCATGACCTCTTCGAGCTGGAGCTGCCATCCTCAGAGACCTGCTAATTTAGCATTCCCTAACGAGGGCTACAGACCCACGCTGCTGACTTGTTCTGTGTTATCAGGACCATTAAAACACTCATTAGAGAAGGGCTCCAGTTGCTCTTTGGCCTGTGGAGCTTGTCTGAGTTACTGAGTAGCTGGTCAGGCTCCTGGAGGAGCTTTCTTAAGAAAATAACGTCTGATGATAAATTTATAGCTACAGCAGCTGCATATTAAGTGCATTTTACTCCAGCTAGTTCTGTGTCACAAGTTGTCAGGACAGATTGGTGGGAAAAGAGTATGAAATATTCATGAAGTTATCAATGGCACCAAGATATCTAGTTAATTATGTAGCTTAGCACTTCCTCCCAGGCTCTGAATGCCCGGTGCTGACTGGCTCGTTAGCGTAACTGCAATTTGATTGTGCCTTTGTGGCAGTGTTTTCTCTGTACCACTGACACACCACTACGCTCTTGGACCAACTCCATCTTAATTAGCTTTGCTGCCACTGGAATTAGGTGACACGTTGTAGAAGTCACTTAAATTAACTTCTGACTCTGCCTCAGACAGATGGGACCTTGGTTCCCGTGCCTGCCTATTACGTTTGTTTAATCATTCCTTAAAGAACTGTCGCAAAAAGACACCACACCACGCTGCCTAGGTGCGTCAGAAATGCAACCTTGGTGTCAGCACTGGTTTGTGAAAATTAATGCATTTCTTACAAGGTATCTGAATTTCACAGGGCAGGTGAATCAGTAATTTGGATCGCAACCTAGAGGTTTCCAGGTAGTAGGGCCCCGTTGGCTTCTGCTACTCACAACCCAAAGTAGTATCAGCTTCCAAACTGGCCTCCCACCCTGTCTCTGGAGCCCACCACTGACCCCCGTTGTGGGGCCGCAGCACAGGAGCGCCTTGGGCTGGTGATGGGGCTGGGGACCATGCTGGTCGTGGAGCCCTGCTGATGGGCTTTGTATGAGTGAGCACAGCAAGCGTAGACCACAGCCCCTGTGCTCCCTTGGCTGTGTAAAGCTTGCACCGGAGAGCATCAGCCTAGTCTGAGCTTTGGCACTCAAAGACAGTGTCTCAGTGCCCTCTGTGGCCCACTGCAGCCATCAGCTGTACAGAAGGAGAGTGGCACTACGACATACTCACATCTCACAGCACAGTCACACGTCACAGCACACTGACAGGGGCTACAGCATCACCTTCCTAAAGCTGTGTGCACTGTGCTGGTGACTGCAGGAAAGCTGAAAAAAGCGCAAATGCTGCAGGACGGGATGTTCTGGAGTACTCCAGCCCAAATTCTGAACCAGAAAATGTTAAGAAGTTTTTACAAACATTGGCAATGCTGGAAGCAAGGATTGTTTGGTGCTTGGAGGTCAGTGCACTGCAGACCTGGACCCATTGAACCTCCAGTCCTGCCAGCCAGGGCTTTTGCTTTCCAAAAAGTGTGTTACCCTGGGAGCAGCACCCGCTGCAGGATCTTCTCACCCAGTCCTTGCTTTGGTCCAAGTCTGGACCCACAAATCAATGGTGCAGCTCCAGGTGTACCCCTGTATTTGGGTGCAGGAATGGACCCAAATGCACGCAAATGCCCAAACTCATGCTAAGTCAAGAGACTTTTCTGAGGCTTGTCTGTCTACTAGATTTCATCTGCAGCTGTGAGCACACAGTGCTCTTAGTTTGCAGGGCTTTTTACCAAAAAAATAAAAGACGTTCGCATTGCTTCCTCCCTAGAGGTTTGCTTTCAAGTTTCAAAGCCCAGATTTCAAAGTTCAGCCGGCTCCAGCAGCACACACACTGTTCTGCATGCAGACCATGCGGAGTGAAGGGTTTCCCTGCAGCTTCCTGTGGTGCTCAGCCCCCACTGCTCCCTGCCTGGCCCCACATACTTCAGAGCTTAATGGCCACAGAATGAAACTACAGCATCTGCAGGAGCTGAGCTGACGTTCGCCTGCATGTACATGGGTTTGGGGATGTTTTCCTCATTTCTCTCAAAATGTTTTGTAAGATCCCAGCAGTGCCACTGTTCTTTACAGAAGCAATAGCATCTTACTAGTAAGACCACATCGCAGCATTTATGAAACTCGCAGCCAAGAGCTCCAAAAAGCAGTGCTTCCACCAGTCATTTGAATCCCTTCATCCTACTACAGGCTTACTTTAGTGCCGACACTGGTGCCAATTTACATAGATCACCCTAACTTTTGAGGGCAGGCTTAACCTGCCATACTGTGGCCTGTATGATACAAGTCATCCCTCCTTACTGCGAGCAATTTAGACCCTGACGCAGCAAGGCGCTTAAGTGTCATCTAATTCAGTGCAAGGGTTTTAGCTGTTGCTGAGTCAGTTATAATGCTCTAAAATCCCTTACTGCCGTGTGGACAGGACTGTATGAGGTGTGGTGCCCCCACATTGGGTACGTGCTGTCTGTGGGTCATGGTCTTGCTGACCCAGAGCTGCCCAGTTGAGCACATTGGCTGGCTGGGGAATTAGGGGGAATGTTTTTTCCCAGCTGCAGCCACATTTCTGCTGACTCTGCAATGAGTCTTTCAGGCTGAAGTAGGCTTGGAGACCACGCTTCTAGCCCTTGCTCCATGTTTGTTGGGTTTCATTTGCATAGAAATAGCCATGGTTTGGTGTTCATTCCCTGACCCACGTGAAGGTGTCCTGTTATTTCTGTGGTGAAGACCAAATGTTGTTTCTCCACAGACCCACAGCCCCCACCGCGCACTTTCCATGGCTCCAGGAACACCACCGCCCTCCCTATGCAAGCTGCCTTCTCTCTAAAGGAAGGAAAGTGCTATCCTCTGCACGACAGTGCACAAATAAGGACATGATTAAGCCATACTGGGTGCTGAAAGGCAAACGACTGCACTATGATGTTCAAAAAGCCAGAATAATGTGATGGTTATAAAGACAGACAACTCAAGCAAAGATTGCCTAGAGCGCAGAATGATTGTCAGAATGGGCAAAAATGTAGAAAATCATGTGAGTGTGTAAGCTGCCAAAGTCAATTAATCCAAAGAACATTTTGCAACCATTAGGCTTCTATTACTGTGCATGCATTGTAATTACTATGGGTCTGCATGAATACAATGGCAGATCTTGAGCGATATTGAGTTTCTATTTGAACTTTTATTATTTTCATTGCATTTGTTTGTGTTGAATTTTTGCAGCATTTAAAGTTTGAAAAAGTGGCTTATTTTTCAATTGGTCATTTCTAGTGACGCTGCACCCAGAACATCCTAGCAGCAAAGTACAAGAGTTGGGAAGGGCTGCTGGGAAGAGAAGAGGGATGCTCTAGTGTTGCCCTTCCTCATGTTTCTTTACAGAAAACTCATGCTGTTAATAGCAGAGTCTGAAAAACAGCAGGAACATAGTGATTGAGGAAACTTCTGCTGATAGAAAGGTACAGGGGGCACTGCCACTAAGCAGCTTGGACTGGGTCAGCATCCTCCATGGTAGGGTTGGAGCAGTCAGAGCTTATGGACAGAGGTGAACCCAAACCTCATAGAAAAGGACTGGATCCAGATGTTGCAGTTGGCTTGGATCAGTGTCACAGCATCCTGGACCAGAACTATGAGAAACACCACGTTGGATAAAACTGGGATTTCAACTTTGTTATTTGGGCTTATTCTCTGTCCAAAGATAGACAACGTGGGTTTATGTCAAATTTAGCTTTGCACACGCTTTGGCAATCCATCCTCCCCATTAAAGAGTACAAAAGCCATTTTATCAGAGTAAGAACATGAAAATATGATATTTCTCAGCTCACTGTACTGCTGACCTGCGTAAGTCGTGACAACTATTTGACACTTTTAGCGAAATTAAATGGGGTCCATTTTGAAATCTAGTGAGTACTCTTCTATACCTTCTATCCATGTAGTTAAAACTATGATAAGACAAGTTAAGATAGCTACAGGTGCTTTGTTCTGCCCTAAAAATTTTAGGGGCAAAATCCACTTGCTACTAGTTGAAGTATCTTTATATTTGTATTTTGTTTTCTGTCTCCATACTGTTTGTAGTCTTGCTGCTGTCCCTATTTTCCCCTCACCCCCAGGAAAGCTGCAGGCAGTCAGGCAGAGGAGACCCTGGGAAATGGCCTTTAGCCTTGTGCAAAAGATCTGCCCTCCCCAGAATTTCTCCTCTCCAAAGCGAGGTGTGATCGCCAGCCTGCAAGATACCGGGCCAGTGATTTGGGGAAAGCTGCACTGGACCAAAAGGACAAACCAAAGAGGTCTTTTCATGATGTGAATTAATTAAAAAATAAAGTAAAATTTAAAGAATAAATTCAAGATATAGGAGAACTGCAGCACTGTTAGTAGAAGTGGTCGTCTCAGGGCATTTGCCTAACCTGGAGTTTTTGGAGTCTCAAAGCCATTAAAGAGCTGGATTTCTTTAGACAAGCCATTAACTGCTAATATTTCCTTATTTTGGGGGGAGCTGACTGTGAACTGTAGGTCACACTTTGCTTTGTTTCTCTACTCAGGTGTTATTTTAGGTGTCTTGAGTTCTATAACCGCGCAGCGCGCTGGGTGACCGAGACAGAGAAACTCCATCTGAATTCGGCTGCTCGCCCCTCTGTCAGCACCTACCCAGCCCCGGCTGCTTCACAGGGGGAGCAAAGGAGAGAGGCAAAGAGGGGCTGTGAGCCATGGAGGAGGACACGCAGCCCCAGCAGCAAGCCCTGCAAACGGGCAAGGACTCCTCTTCTAGGAAGGAGATAAACAGCAAGAAAATCCCATTTCTGCAGGTCAGAGCACATTGCTTTGTTTGTTTTGCTTGTGAAGGAGGCCAAAGAGAAAGGTTCTGCTTATCTGATTCATCTGCACATAGACAGCTGAAGGTTTCCAACCTGACACTCAAGTACAAACAGCTCCTCAGGCCTCATGAGCTGGGGTATTTGGGATTATTTAAATACTACTTAGCAATGGCAGAGAGATTTGTGATCGACCCAACTCACAACGCTGCCTCCCACTTCTGTTGCATCCCTGACCCAAAATACTGCAGAGTAAAGCAAACCCCGAGCTGTTCCCCTCCATCCCTGCCCCTTCTCTTTCCTTCTATTTTTCCCAGTTCTGTATAAAACACAAAGAAACATTACAGGAACTCCTGAGCCACCAACAAAATCTCTGCCCTGCGCAGAACCCATCACACCATGTTATGGGTATTTACAGCTCGAGGCATGTCCCCAGCCATGCAACTCGCTCTACAGATCGATCGCTGCCTGCAATACATCCTCGTGACTAATAGAAACAATTACTTTAGACGAGGGCTCGCAGGTATTTAAACAAGTTAAAAGTGCTTCAGAAGCCTGATTAAAACAAGTGGGCCAAAATCCAAACACAATTTTCTCCCTGGCCAGCCTCAGCAGTGGCCGTAAAACACAACTGGTTGTAATGCTATTAATTATTATTACAACTCCTTTAGCAGCATTATGGAGACAGAGCACAAAGATCTCATTACAAGTTGAATGGACAGCTCTGAAGTGATCAGAAAGCCAACAAGCACTCATGGGAGCACCTTTTTAAGCTATTAGTTATCTAAGCAATTTATAAGAATAGGGAGTTGCGTTGTGCTGGGAAGGAGGGAGCGGCTCCTAGATCCTCGCCATGGAGAGAGCTTTCCTGGTTTGTCTACATCAAAGACTCGTGGCTGCACCTCCTACCCGTTTGATTTTAATTCAGCTAAAAAATCTCTGCTTCATGCATTTTTAGGTATGACTTAGACGTGAAACGTGACGCAATGGTCCTTTGATGAATAAGGAAACATGGACTGGGAATCATCTGTGCCAGGAAAATTTGATCTGATTTTTGGAAAGAGGTGAACACATAGCCATACACGCACATACATGCAGCTATAAATAAAGCAGGAGCTGTTTGCAAGAAGACAGGAGCCAAAAGCCACTCCTTTGATTCAATTCATTGTCCCAGTTCATCTATGTAATTTTATCACCCTAAAAATATCCACCCAGCCAGCATTCTCCATGCAAATTAAGGTAATTTCAAGCAAAACACAGGGCATCTGTAGATGCCATGGCAAAAGCACAGGAATGAGGCCAGACTCACCTCTTGCTCCCAAGCAGCGGCTGGAGCAGGCACCATGGGGAGTGGAGCTAGCATTTTTGGGGCAGGAGCCCAGGCTGCCAAAAGCCCTGGTCTGGCATCCGCCTGCTTCCCACAGTCCTGAGCAGCCACAATTCCCACAGAGAGACTGCAAAAACCTGCCAATAGGTCCTGTGAGACACATTAAATGGTTTAACTGTCTTTGGAGACTTCGCAGGCACTTAAATGGGCTGGAATGAAATAAACCCTGTTCCCAGTGCTCTCTGAAAGGCAGCTGGGCTGTAAGCAGGCGGGTAGTGTGGTAGGAGGCAGGGCACTAAGGACTACCCCAATTTTGGGGTCCGATGGCCTCCTTTGGGCTCTCAGACCCATGTCTGTCCTCTCCCCACCTTGCTTGCAGAGAAGCAGCCCCTGATTTATCCCTCCTGATTTTCTTCTGAGATAGGTGAATAGTATTTCAGTGCAAATAGGTCATTACTTGAGGGCTTTTTTCATCTCCCTTACTGGTGGTGTGTCTGGGCTGTGCCACGTACCTCTCAAAACAGCGCTAACAGATAGTTATTAAACCTTGGTGGCTGCCATTCAAAGGAGGAAACCACAGGCCAGCGGTTTCTTTCTAAGCAGAAGAAATTTTCTACTGTGTGTCTCTTTGAAGCAGGATGGCCAAGGTAAGGAGTGCCGAAACCACAGAAATGAGGGTGAAGGAGGAGGTTTGGAAGCCACAAAACCCTACAGGGTGTAGACACAGAAGATTTCCAGGGACTCATACATCTGAGCAGACAAAAAAGCTATGCTTTTATAGCAGAAAGACCATGCTTAACAGCTGGATCAGCTGAAGAGGCTGTTTACACGAGGGAAGGATTCATTATTCAGAGGAGAAAATACACCAGGGCCTGGAGACCCTCCTAGGACATGGAATTAAGTGCAAAAACTGTTCCAGAGTAGCGAGGAAAACACTTCACAGAGGTTTGCACAAGCGTGGCCCTGTCTCTGTTATTGCATTTCCTCACCTTGCAGTTGGTTTATGGAAACTTTAAGTCTGCTTGGTTTTACTCCAACGATCCTATGTATAGGGACAACCCAAAGGCTTTAAGAAGAGCACGTTGAGCTACGTGACCTGCGGCGAGTGAAAAGAGGAGGCAAAAGAGGGGCAAAATGAGTGGCTTCAGAGACTCCAACCACCAGAGAAACCTTCAAGGCCTTGGTTGGCACCATCTTGTTGGTGTTTGTTCAAAACAAACCTGCTTCATAAACCAACATGGAGAAAAGCTCCGCTTGGGCTTGAAGAAGAGTACCCTTCTCAAAAGTCCACTCATTGGGCAAGGAAGAGACATTAAATGAGTTTAAAGAAATGGAGACAGGTATTTTTACATTCAGTCACTGTGCATTGAAGCAATGCTTACGTTGTGGATATGCTGTTCTCAGTGGGCTTTTCCCCATCTATTATACTGTAACACAGTGTGGGTAACTTCCCAAACATTATTGCTATAGAGAATGGCAAGAGACAGTTATATATCCTAGAAATCTGTTAGGTTTTTGCAACAGACAGGTTCTAAACAACAACAGTGGGCTAAAAAGGCACCATTATCACATCGAATGCCTGACCCAAAGACTGCTGACATCCACAGAACTCTTTTAGCAAATATAACAGGCTATGGTTCGAGCCTGAATAGAGCACCACACACCAGGCTGTTTAAAACTATGACAAACTCAATCACCTTTGTGAAGTAACAGGATTTACTTCACTGCTGCCTCCATAAACCTCTGCTGATGCTAGGGTTCAGGCTTTGAGGGCCAGATATTAGAGGTTTCCCTAAACAGCAAGTACTAATTTTTGCTAACCTCCTTCCAGACACAGACATTAGCTCAGGTGAACAGCTGTGTGCCTGCTGCTCCTGGAAGTCATTTGCTTCCTTATTCCAGCCTTTAATAAGCCACACTTGAGGCAGCTTTTAAAATAAAACCCAAAGCCCTTATCCCACCCCTGCCCTGCCATGGGCGCACGTCCACCTCGGAAGCCAAAGGCAATGGGCTTTGTGTCAAACCCTTTCGGTGAGACCAGCTCCTGTTGCAGCTTGTTGCTCCCTCAGTTGTGGAAGATGCGGTGCCAGAGCCCGTAATACAAATAATTGCTGAAAGGAAAATGATTCGTTAGAGCTCCAGACAGGCCAGAGGAAAACAAGCTGCAAGGCGTTTTGTGAAAGTGAGGAAATGAAAAGGCTGTTTGCCTGCGTTTTACCTTGCACAGATGGAAAAGGAGTACATGGGCACGCTGACACTCATCACCCTTAATAGCTGTTCCAGGGCTAAATCCTCACTCACTGTGCTGAAAATGTAGGGGGAAGGCTGTGACTCGTATGCTTCAATAATAGAAGAAGCCATTTATACAGAGATGGGAACTATTTAGACTCAAAGTGTTTCATTTCACTTAATTTAATATCACTTAACACTTGGAAAACTTCTATAAATGAAATCATTAGAGATTCAGATCCCTACTGTGTCCAAATGCATCCAGAAAAGAAATGTGTCCATTTTCTGTGCAACAAACGCTCAATTGCAGATTTTCTGGATAATAAAATCTCCAGCCTAGCTATTTAATTATTCAGCTGACTGGCAGAAGAATATGAGGATACAGAAACCTAAAGCCATGTGCTGGAAGCTCTGGAGTAAGTTACAACAAATGTTTGCTTTATAAAGACACCAACTAAGCTATTTAGGAGGTTGCAGTTATGAGATAACGATCATTTAATAATTATGCAAGAAAGCACTATCTTTGCTCTCATAATATCTCTTCATATATTAAAAAATATATTCTTTATTGGAGCTACATAAAATAGGAGTATTCTTCATGCCAGAATTCACGCAGGACCTTAACCCCGTAACAGGAGGCATATGGGCAGACTCAGACATTGCAGTGGGCACCCACACAAGCATAAATCTGCTGCCATAACATCACCACACTGAAAAATGCCTCAGCCACACCATGGGGTGCACCCTCCAGTTATTGGGCTTCTCTCCTGCACCAAGCACCTCCAGGACACTCACCTCACCTCTGCCACCGGCCCTTTGGTACCACCTCTGCAATCTATTGCATAGAAATGGGAACATCCACAGGTTTTAGTGCTTAAAAAGCCACCCAATGTTGTTGACCATGGTCAATAATATCCCCTGGCTGCAGAGAGCCTGGGACCTACAGGAGGGAAATGAGGATGGCAGCAGAGTGCCCTGCAGCTGGGGCTGCAAGGAGGAAAAGGAAGGGACAAGGAGCTGTACCACAAAACCAGAGCACACTGCCCAAGTGCTACAGGAACAACACCGCCAGCCACACACCCAGCGGGGTTTCCTTTGAGGGGAAGGTCCACCGGGATTTGGGGTTTTGCCTGCTGCTGAAGCCAAGTGAGCAGCCAGCGCATGATCCAGGGCCAGAGCCGGGATCCAAGAGCGTCTTCATGGCACAGGCTGCTGTTAGCCACAATGTATTTCTGGCATCAGGCAATTTATAATTATGCTACTAATTCTATCATCAATAGAGCACAATCTGCCGTTTCTGGAATTCTCTCCCTAGTCAAGCACTGTCCTCTAGGCACTAAAAATACGCTGACATCCAGCAGCAGGCGCAGCAAATCACAGCATCCTCGTTACCACAGGATCCCTGTTTAACTGAGCCTTTCCAGACTCAGGCCCCTTCAATACAATCAGTCCCCTGGACAAGCAAAGGCCAAGAGAAAAGTCATCAGGTTTGCAGAGCACTTCTCTTTCCTGTGCATTGATCTTTCCAGTCCTGACACAGCTTTGCTCTCCACATCAATTGCCATCCCCAGAGGTCTCAGTAACCTCTGGAGTGGAAATGTCTACTGGTTTTGCTTCAATACAACTGGTTGGAGGCAGCGCTGGGACAAATCAGCAAACGCCAGCATGGGCAATACCCTTGGGAAGAAAAGAAACCTCCACTAAACATTGGAGAGAACACCCCAAAGCACATCATGGGATCCCAGCTGTGGTGTGCTGGAGACACCTATGGCTACCCAAGGGGAGTGCCATCTCCTGCCATCCCAGCATAGCATCCCTGCAAACCTGGGTGATGGCACAAGCCACCTTGGGGAAGATTTTTGCCCACTCAGGTGCAAAAGCTGAAGCTGCACTTTGGATGCTTTGCAGAAAGGCTGATTTCATCTTTCTTGACAACTTGTCTTCTGTTGTGCGCATTTGTTTAGAACGGAGAGCGCCGCTGTTAAAGTCTACGAGAAGTGAAAGAGAACAGTCACCACTCCACCGGTCCAAAACCACTGCTGCCACTGCTGTCATGTCAGGGGAAATCAGGCTGGAGGGGTGCAAGTCCCGCAAAGAAGTTGTGTTTTCCTGCAAAATGCTCTTTAAAAGACCTCGGTTGGCCTCTCCCTGACACTGATACTTTCCTCCAAAAGTTTCCACAGGCTCAAATTTCACTTGGAGCATCTCCCAAGCTGTTGGGGGTGAGATGCTTCCCTGGGAGCGGGTTCCTGGAAGCTGAACTCTACACGAAAAGCCCATTGGGGGCAAGCAGTGAAGGAAACACAAATCATTTGCCTGAAGAGAGGGCAAACTTTTTCCTAGCTGTTTTTACTGCATTTCCAGTGGAATTATCTCGATTTCTCCTGCCAGGTTTCTGTTGTTGGTCTGTGCTCTTCCTACCGCTGTCGTCATTCCAGCTAGCCCTTGTCTGCTCAGGAAATTCATGGTATGTATATTTTAGTGCACAGTGCTCTTGAGATGTCTGAAAAATGTTCCTGTGAACCAGGCACTGATGTATCACTCTCCAGAGAAGATAAATTTCTATCTGCTTCCTGCATCCCTCCGTTAAGATACAGTTTGAATACAAATTTGTTTGGAAAGGTTGCATTAAAACAATAATACGCCTTTCTCTTCCTATATTTTATGTAATGCAGCTATTCCCATTCCTCACTGAAAACACAAGATATTAGTATTTGAACAGATATTTGGCTTGGTTAGCTGAAGACATCTCACTGGCTAGTACTAGCATTGCCTTCAGGAATTTCTGTCCGATTTTCATAACCAAATGGGACAAAATACTTAGTTTTCGGTGGTTACAGCTGGTCTGATCAGTTGATTGCTCTGCAGAGCCCCTTCTCCTGCCCCCCAGCCCACTGCCCAGGTTTTGTCAGGTGCTCTGAATTCCAACCTGCAATGAAACCTCTGGGCTGGGTCAGCTCTGATGAATCCTGGGTTGAATTCGGTCTGAGCCCCACTGGAAGCTGAGCACCCCAAATGCCTAGGGTGCCAGGAACGGTCACCAGCAGCCGCCCCGCATGGCTGAGCGGATGCAGAGGCTGTGGCCATGACCTCCATCACCCACCCTGCAGCCCCGCTTCAAGAACTGAGCTGAACCTCGCACCCATTACCGCTAATGGAAAAAGGTATTTAACAGGGCTCTGGGGCCAGCCAGAAATGATGAATGAAAATTGTTTAACGCTCATATAGCCAGAGGCGTGACTCTGACTGCATTCACAGCTACATAAATCCCAACAAGATGAACCCTTTGGGCCCAACAGGCTCTGAGGTTTCAGCCCTGTCCCTTCATGTGCTGGCACCACGATGGCAGCATTGGGGCACATGGACCAGGCATCGTACCCCTCCTGTGCTCATTTAGTACACAAAGCAATGCACCCCTTACTCCTACCTCGACTGCAAAGCAGTTCAATGAAAAGCTGCCTTCCCCTCAAACCCACAAGAAGGTAACCAAGGTCTTAAGGAAATCTGCCATCCTCCCTCATAAAAACACATTTAAAGGGATACCTATAAACATTGGCTATCAGCCAAAATAAACTTTCTGTCCAATGCTCATGCAGTGCCTACTCCAATTTACTGCAAACATAATGAGATCTCTGTGCAGAGTCCTCATCCTTCCATCCCCAGGTCCCACGACACGTGTAGTGGAGACCAACATAGCATTTATTCGACAATTAGCCTCATTATAGGCAAATTGGAAGCTCTTCAGCCTACTAAAATAGGTGCTCAGTGCTGCAGAGATGCAGCACCTGACAAACATGGACCAATAGACAACACTGGTTTCTGATGCAGGTCTGGTTAAGGAATAAAAAAAGCCCAGCAGTCGCAACCATTCTATAGGGAGCATCTCCTCATTGCATCCTTCTGACACCACTGCCCTTTGCTAAAATTACCTGGGCAACCCCAGCATGGATATGAGCAAAAAGGGATTTTTCTCAATAAAACAGCCAGATGTCGAAGGTGAGTGGCCGTGAGCAATACTGCCAGAGAAAAATGGGAGGAAGCAAAAACACATCTAGCCCTTTCCGGACTGGGAACTGGCAACACTTTATAGCCTGCACTCAGATATTCTCCACAGTATTTCATCTTACTCAGGCAATTTTCAATAAATGTACACATTTTTAACATCCTACAAATACATCAAACTCCTTTTGCAGATAATGATGGGAAAACAAGGAGTTCCCTTCGTGATGATGTGCCCACATAACAGATAGAGCATCTCAAGAGCTGAAAAGTCAGAAGAAGAGCACAAAAGCAGGCTATTTTTTGCATGATAAAAAACAATTTTGCCATTTGGGTCATTGTATGTCCTTGGACAAATCTCTCATTTTGGCTGCATTTAGGGACAATTACTCTGTAATTGCAGCAGATGAGACTTTTAGTTGATCAACAGTGAGTGAAAAGGAAAGGTTTTGGCCTTAGCAAATGCTTGTTTCTGCCTCCACATCCCCACTGCACAGCATTTCACTACCAAGGGCAGTGTGTGGCATGAAACCCCTTCGTTCTCTCACCTGCTAGGTTGAAATACCAGCACTGAATTCACAATTAAAAAGAGAGAACAGAAGTAAAGCAAGCAGCAAAATATTTGCATTGCTGTAAACTGCCAGGGTGCATGAACTGTGAAGTCCCCAGACTGTTTGGGGATAATTCGGCACCTTTCAACTGTCACATAAAATTTCATGGGGGATGAAGCCTGGCATTGTTTAGATGACATTAGCTTCACCTTTTCATCCTACTGGGGAGCATCAAATGCAAGACTGGATTAAATTTGGCAGATCACATTATATATGGGGAAGTGAGAAATATTGCTGTATCACAATTGATTTTCCCAAAGGCCCAGCCAAACTCTGATATTGTGATACTGAGGTGATAAGTAATTTTCCGCTGGCAATTTCCATATTCAGTAAGCCGAGAAGTTTTTCCTCGGTATGCAAATGAGGTTTATTTAAAGCACCATTTTACGTTGCTCGCAATTAGATAGATTTGGATGGCTGCAGGAGAACTTTTGTCTTGGGTGATGCCGAATGGGCAGGAGCAGAGGAAAGTCCTTCATGGAACACAGACTTGCCTTCAAACCAAACCACTGGGCTTGTTGTAGCAGGACAGGAGATGTGGCCAGATAGGAACATGTGGGTGATCAGTTTTATGCCTTGGATGCTACAATTATTTTACATGGTTGTAAATATTTGGGCAGACTGAAGTCAACGTATCACTCTTTGAGTGAGCTCCAAAGCCAACCTTTATAGATGGAGGAAGCTTCCCAAGCACCAACCCACCTGAGGAGTTTATGTTTGGGTTGGCTTTGCAGTCTCCTGAGTTCTCATTTATTTTGACGACCGAACTGAAAGGCAACCAACACAATCAGGTTCACTGATCTTGTAGTTGAACACAGCAAGAGGAAAAAAGCAATGCCCAGACAGTGAATAATGAATAAATGAATGACATAAAATGGGAGACCTTACCCAGCTGTACTAAAAAAAGAAGGCTGGCAGCGTCTTTGGTAGAACCTGCATTTCCTTCTTGATACCAATGTTAACTGAATAGACAGAGTTCAAGGTGGTTGTTCCCTGTCCACCTTCACTGCATGCTAGATACAGCTAAAATTCAGCATCTCCTTGTAAACCTTGGGAGAAGGCTCTGGCCAGCTCAGCAGATCCCAGCCACCTGCATCCTTCAGTGGAAACCCTCAGAGCTGTTTCTGATGGGAGACAGAGCGAGAAGCAGGGGAGCACTGCGAGCAGTGAAAACAAAATCAGCTGAAGGATGTGCAGCGGTGCTGGGTCCTGCTCTTCCACCAGCCCTCCCCACCCTTCAGATAGGTGCACGAGTCTCAGAGGATGAACTAGCACAGAACAGAAGTCTTTCCTCCAAACAGCTCCCTCTTATCTCACTTGCAGGAGCAAACAGCCCACAGCAGCGCAGCAGTGGGGACGTCCAGGAGACTCCTTTGCCCTGGTGCCAGCCCGGCTGTGGGGCACAGCACCCCCCCATCTCCCCCAAAGGTGTTACCTCTGCTCTCCTCCCTGCTGGCACCACCAGTATGATAATGTTTGTTATTCTGAGTCATCCTCGCTGCTGCTGCTCCACCGCAGGCCCCGCTGCGAGCATTGCTAACGTGCCTGTTTCCAGTTTGCGCACCACGTGAAAGCTGTTTAAAGGAAATTTAGTCCCACGGAGAGAGCCAGCACTAGGTTGATGTGCCTCACAAACTCTAATTTGATGAGTTATATGCAGCCTTTACACACAGAGATGAATTTGGCTCTCCAAACACATTTGCATTCGTCAGTATTGCGAGCCGTGTGATGTCTTTATGGAAAAGCCTGCCCGTGCCCAGCCAGTGCTCTCAGCGAAGGTGCCTGCAGGCGCTGGAGAGCAGCCCGTGGATTAATCAGACCTGCACAGGTTTGCTGGTGCTGGACCTCTCCAATGGCCCCACACACTGCTGTATCATTGCAACAGTTTTAAATTTGCTTCCTAAGTTCCCAGTTACAAGCTGGAAGTTTCCTCTTTTCTTTAACTGGTTTAACTGGTGTTGCTTGCTTCCCTCTGCCTCCCTCCAGCAGGCAGGGGTGCTGCATCTCAGTGCCTGGCTGAGAATCTATGTTGGCATCAGTGGCTGCATCATTACATTTTCGGTGCTGTTTCTCTCACTTAGATCTAGAGAAAGTTAGATCTCCTGCAGTTAAGAAAACCCAGTCAAGAAAGTTTTAAATCTCCCTACAGGGAGGCTTGTTCTGCTTTTTTACAGTGGCATATGAACCACCGCCTGTTAAATAAGGTGCTTCTGGCAGCAATCTGCAAATCAGGGACCGCTGAGTCTTATGAACTAACATAAAACCCGAATTTGTTTGTACATCAGTTCTGTGTGCAACCCAGCAAGTGCAGGAGGGGGCAGAGATCCGCACCAAATCAGTATCGTGGGCTGCTGTGGCAGAGCAGAGCAACCAAGAACCGGCCAACCCAGACCATCATCCCTCCTAAACACACCAAACAATGTTTCCTTTAGCAAAGGCTGTTTCTTGGTGTGGTGCCCATCTTTCTGTAGGAAATTACATTTCTCAAGGTACAAAGCAGCTGCCTTCCAAACACAGACCCCTTCACATCCTGAGCAGAGCGCCCCGATTTAAAGGTTGCTATATATTTACCCTGAGGAGACAAACCCAGGAGCGACAGAGCAATGCATGAAGTCACAAAACGAAGCCTGTCCTCCTCCAGGGAGCTCAGCCTCCTCCAGAAACTCAG
This sequence comes from Mesitornis unicolor, assembly GCF_000695765.1. Lineage (NCBI taxonomy): Eukaryota > Metazoa > Chordata > Aves > Mesitornithiformes > Mesitornithidae > Mesitornis > Mesitornis unicolor. Next base: position 125,199 of record NW_010205361.1, on the reverse strand, counting down.
CCTCAACTCAGCACGAAGGAAAAGAAAGAGGAATCTGAGTCACTCACGAGTTTCTCCTCCTTGAGGCTGTTACAGATATGATAAACCATATTTTTTTGTTTATAAGTGCTGCCTAGAGTTTAAGAAATGTTCATATGTATTATTAATCTGGAATATTAACCCCAAATCCTATAACAAAATGACTCAAGCATTTCAAGCCATCTCAGAGACTTGCAAAAATCCTCGCAGGTTACTAATTAAGCTACATTGGAACAATTGCTCAGTAAATTTTACAGTCAGGTTTCATCCTCTCTTTAAAAAGGGCAGACTACAAATTTATGCAACATAAAATGGAAGCTAATGAACTCGGAGCACATTCGGTATGGAGCGTGCATCTAACAAGTGGGAATAATAACATTAACAGTGCTTTGAGATAATAGACTATTTAAATTCATATTTATAGAAGCCATAGACTAATACGCAGTGATCTACGGTTTAGATGTTGTTTCCCTGAGGGCACAATCCTGAATATGCAGGGATACAGATTTTCAAGCAGAAGAAATCTCGCTCCCTTCTCCCAAGGAAAGAGAGACCAGCACCGTGCTGGGGACCTGTACAGAAACACCCTATGGGCCTGCAGGATGGCATCACACTAGGGAAACCTCCACAGTTCTGTTTCCTTACAGCTAAGGGCCAGTTACACAGCAAATAACAGATGCTCCTGCCCAGGTAGGAACACTCCTCCCTGGTAAGGGCCCGCGCCTGGACTGTGCCTGATGATTGGCATAAGCAAATATTAAAAAGTAAATAAAGGAACCTGTTAACAACATTTCTGGCACTTCAGGGCTTTATGCAGTGATGTTTCACAGGTTGGAGTATCCAGAGCTCTCACCAGCAGTTACAGCTATCCTAGGCTGTATGACAGGAAACCCACTTATTTCCACAGCTGGAAGATGAGTTTTGTAAGGATAAACACTACATCTAGCAGGGCTCAGGTTCTGGTGTCCAGCCAATTCATAAAGCCTTATAAAACCTCTTCTTTTCCTCCAAAAGTGGCTGACCCGGTGCTGACATGTGATGAAAACAGTGAATCCCCTCCCTAGGCCAGCCAACACAAAGCATTTAATTTCATTCCTGCATTTCCGCGTTGTCTCATCAGACCTGGAGCTGAGTGAAATTTGGAAAGCCGTTATTATAGCCGTGCAACACCACATCCTGGAGCACGTCAGGTCCTCAGGGACCAGAAATCCCTTGGGGCAGCGTTTCCGTGGCCCACATCAGACACTGCTGGGAAGCACAGATCCAGCCTTTAGTATTTATATCATGTTTCCAGTTGTCTGCAATGTTACAATGCCAATGATTTATTCATTTATTTATTTCACCCTTTGCATACTGTTTGTAAATGCAGAGAGCAAGCAAGATGTAGCTACAGCATGAACTATGGGTTTTTGGGAGCACCGCTATGTGCTCAGCATAGCCCCCTTTGGCCTTCAAAAACACCCAAACATGCACTAGCACCACTTCTCAGCACCATGAGACACCCTGAAAGCTGGCACACGGTGAAGCAGGGAAAGGGCTTCCTCCAAGGGCAGCACCCCAGGGCTGGGCAGAGCTGGAATCATAAGTGAGATTCAGAGAAGGGAAGGGAAAACACGACAATTATCTCTGTGATGAAATTCAGGATTTTTCTGGGACTTTCTCGATGGACTGATGAGAATTGCTAAGACATGAAGGAAGTCTTGCAATGCGCTTGCCCTTTGGACTGCAGTATCTACTCTTTGTTAGTCTTGTGCTGCAAGAAGAGATCAGTCTGGTCACCCTATTTCACCCTATTTTCAGCAAACACACACCAAGCCTTTTGCTCTTGCCTGTAGCAGAAACAGACCCTAATGGACACTGTTCTTACTCAGAAAATTCCCCCAGAGAGCCCTGTCCCGAGAAGCTGGGAGGATGATGCTGTACATTCACTCTCCATCCCTGTTCTCTCTCTGGGGCCACAGCCTCCGGTACAGCCTCAGAGCTGCGGGATGCTCCCCTGTCCCCATCACAAGGGTGTCTGGTCACCCCTCAGACAGAGCTGTGCAGCACAAGCTGCTCTGCAGTACCTGACCCATGGGGAGAGCTGCACATTGCTCCAGACAGACGCTCCATAGCATGCACATCAGTGCCGTAATTCACTTACAATGATGCTTCATGACCCTGTTCACATAACCCCTAATTTTGTGCAGATGATGGAAAGCTGCTTTCTATATCCAGAAGGATCAAGCAGTGTCAGGCAGCTCAGCAAAGCTCCCCAGCACAACCGAGGAGATGTATGAAGCTCCAACCTCCCGCACCCCCTCTGGAAGAACACCAGGCAGAGTCTTGTGCTTGCAATAATCCTCACGCTGGCTGCTTGCACAAATGCAGAACAAAACAACCTAACGCTTCCCAAACCTCGAGTTTTAAATTAAATTCCTTGGGCAAGACCTGAGTCATCTCAGTCCTCTTTTGTCTTGTATTAATGTCAACTCTGTTCTATGATTTTTGTAACTGAGAGTTACAAGCGCTCATACTTTTCCTCCTCAGCTTCCAGCATGTCACCTGCTTTGTTCTGGCATCTCTGTGTTTAGCAGTGACTAAACTTCCTCTCTGTCCCCCCTCCGAATCCCCAGCCCAGCTGCTGCAGGCAATGAACACTCCTGGGTCACACAGGGGTGAAATGGGAACGGGCATGGATTGTGGGTCAGGTCCAGATCGAGCACAGCATCTGCCCTTGAAGAGGAGCCAGGAATGAAAGTTATCTCCGTGGTATAGCAAGTCAGAGTGAAAATGAGCTACACTTAATTCTAACAGGTTTTGTGCTAATACTGAACATGGAAGTATCAAGCTTGGCCAAGTCAAGGAGGTCATTACCCGATGCAGGAACCCTGTTAAAATAGGGAGCCCTCACACACTCGATTAAGAATTCACCAAGGCAACTCCCAGAAACATCCCCAAGACGTTGCTGTGCTGGTGATCAATTAGCATTGTTATTGTCATGGTGCAATAATCTTCTTTATTAGTTTTCTTTTTAAAATTCAAACAGGGAGATGGGGCGTGTTAGATAACGCACGTACACAGACAAGGAACAAATACATTGCTTGCACGCAGAGCATGTACCAGAAATTATGAGTGTCTGTGAGCAGATGTGCTAACGGACACAGACCCTGGGCTGTAACCAATTACTTCATCATTAATAAGAAAAACCAAGTTACACATCCCAATGATGCAAAAGAGAGTACAATAAGCTCATTAAAGGTAAGCTCAAACTGCAGCAGCAGCACTTTTACCCCTTATTCTGGGTGCCCACCGCAGCGCAGCACACTCTGGCAGTGCTGAACCTCACACATCCTGGACCAGCCTCCCCCGGCAATGGTACCCTCTGATTGAAGCTTTCAAAGGCTTCTTTCATCCGTTGGCTGGAGGGCTGGAAAAACCTGGTGCTTTTCCTCTCCCTCCAGAAAGCCTGAAAAATGGACATAATGAGCTCAGAAATGGGTCTCGCCATGCTACTTGGCACACTGCTCATGCTGGGCGGCCAGAGCGGATGAAAGGAGTCTGTAATGATTTAACCAAAATTTGGAGGATGCTGGGCAGCATCTTCCCATAGTCTGCCCCACACTGTGCATGACCCCAGTGCCAGCCACAGCAGGGAACCAAATATGATCCAGCAACCACCTCTGTCTGCTCAGGGCAGTTTATAATGAGCAGAACTGGGTCACATGAACAACAGGCTTCAAATTTTGACTGAGCACCACCAGGGCCAGGCCTGGAGCATTTCATTGCTGGAATCTATGGACAAAACCCTGACACTGACAACAGGCTGATGGATGAAGATCTCGAAGCTTGTCCTAGCTCCCAGGAAAGCAATAAATCAATGATGTAGGAAAACCCCAAGCCCCTGAGTGCTTTAAAAGTCAATAGTGAAATTTAAAATCAATGGGAAGCCTGGCAGGAAGGCAGTGCAGGGGCGAGTGTGCAGAAGGGATGTGCAGCTATTGTTCGGCTGGGGTAAGCTGCCAGCATGCTGGATCCTCTAAGCCAATTTTACTTAATAATCCCACTAATATGGAACGACACTGGTTGTAATCCTTCGGTGATTACAGCGTGGACCAATGCCTCAGCATCTCTGGGAAGATTTAAGGGACAGGGCAGCATCCAGAAAGCTGTAGTCAGGCTTTTCCTATCAACTGGAAGAGAATATCAAGGCACAGAACAGCTGAAGCTGCTGCATGCTCATCCATATTTCTATCTGGAGATACAAAGAAGAGCAAAGCTGAAGCTTCCCTGCTATGGTATCCACCAAGCACCTTTGCAAAGCAGAGCCCAAAACCAGACAAGCAGCAAAAGAGGGATGTGCACAGCAGGACACGGCGAGCAGAAAACATGGCACAGCACGGGGAGAAGTATTTGAATGAAACCAGCCCAGGAAAAAAGAGACCACACCTGGGGTTTGATAAATCACAAAGACCAAGGAGACAAAATATTTACAACTGGGGAGATGTTGAACAGAGCACTTGAACTCTCTCTGCTTGCACTAAGTGGACCCAGGAGAGGAGCCATTGGCAGGCAACAGGAAGGTGGTGAAAGCCAGGACCCCTTGATTTATCCTGTCTCCCTGGGGACACAGAATCACAGAATGGTTTGGGTTCAGGGACCTTTAGAGGTCACCAGGTCCAACCTCTGCAGTGAGCAGGGACATTGGTACCAGACCAGGTTGCTCAAAACTCCAGTCCAACCTGATCTTGAATATCTTCAGGGATGGGACCTCTACAACCTCTCTGTGCAACCTGTGCCAGTGATCTACCACCCTCACCATAAAAAATGTCTTCCTTACATCAGGTTTGAATCTACCCGCTTTTGATTTAAAAACCATTGCCACTTGTCGTATTACATAAGGCCTTACTAAAAGGTCTGTCCCCATCTTTCTTATAAGCCCCCCTTGAGTACTGAAAGGCTGCAATAAGGTTTCCCCAAAGCCTTCTCTTTTCTAGGCTGAACCTTCCCAGGAATGAAGGACATCTTAAGGACCTTTCACTGAATATGATCTTCACAAAATGTTGTATCTGAGCTGTATCTCCCCATATCTGAGAGATCCACATCCTGATACACAAGGCAAAGCCCACCTTATCTGTAAGTTGCTACCAAGAGTGCAAATTACTGCTGATTTATTGAAAGTGTCACTTGTACAATATTTTCAATTACTATCGCCAGACTGGGAAGCAAGAAGCCAGTGCACAGTTAGGAGGTTTCATAGGCTAGTGAATCACTGGGGGGAGTCTTGCTAAATTATCAGCTGTATACTGAGAACAGCTGGAACAACTCCAAGAGCCGAGGACAGATGCGAAATCGTTGGAAAGATTGATTCAGCATCATCCCCAGCAGCCTTGTATAAGCAGTGCAGGCCAGGAGGCTGAGGAACAGCTGGCCAGAGTGGACTCACTGAATTATTGTAACAAAATTAGATAAAAAACACTGAGGAAATGATTGCAAGCCCTTACAGGGAGGAAAGAGGCTTTCCATGCTGGAACAGCTGGAGGACTTGGAGAGACCGCTCTCTCCAGATAGTAATCACTAAATTAGTCAGATTCAGCCAGTGAAGATGTTTGGTTATGAACAGATGGAAGTCTGGGGTTTAACTCCCTGCTTTACATGCGTATATTCAACGCAGGCAGTAATCCCTCTGGTTCAGCAAAGATCTGAACAGTAGAGTCCTGGAAAGGGGGTACAGCTGGGAGCTGTCCCAGAGGGACAAAATTGAGGTGGATGCTTTACATCCCAACCAACAGCAGAACCTACATCCCAACTGACAGCAGAACCTACGTCCCAACCAACAGCAGAACCTATGTCCCAACCGACAGCAGAACCTACGTCCCAACCGACAGCAGAACCTACGTCCCAACCGACAGCAGAACCGACTTCACAACCAGCAGCAGAACCGACTTCACAACCAACAGAAAAACCTACATCACAACCGGCAGAAGAACCTACATCACACCCGACAGCAGAACCTACGTCACACCCGACAGCAGAACCTACGTCACACCCGACAGCAGAACCTACGTCACACCCGACAGAAGAACTTACGTCACAACCGGCAGAAGAACCTACATCACAACCGGCAGAAGAACCTACGTCACATCCAACAGCAGAACCTACATCACAACGGACAGCAGAACCTACATCACAACCGACAGCAGAACTTATATCACAACCAGCAGAAAAACCTACATCACTTTTCCCAGATCAAATGCCCAGACTCTTCACTGTCAATATTTTCTCGCTCTCGTTGGCCATTCCCATAGGTGTCACAGGTCCCAGCTGGCTGATACCACTTGCTGATATGTCAAAGTGGCCCTCTTAAGATAGAGCATCAAAAAAAGGGTGGCTGTTTTCTGGATTTTTATCTTTCAAGGAGGGGAAATAATGACTTTGGACTGTAATTTTAAACAGAAGGGAAAGGGTAGCACAGAGCCATTTTTGTTGATGAGTACACAGTGCTGCACCCCTGGAAATGTCAAAATGATCAAGCTGATGGTTTTCCACACCCTGTATCTTAGCCCTAAAGCAACGTTACTGTGCAAGGCAGCAGCCTTCTAGATTAAAGTTAGAGCAAAAAGTGAATATCAGAGAAAAATCTTCCTACACCCCAAATAACTAGAGATGTTGCACAGCTTGAATCACAAGGGTTCACATTTACCTCACAATCTGATTTTAAGGAACCTTGCAACCTTTCACTTGTTTTCTAAAAATTACCATGTACTTGGCATAAGATGCCCCTTGGGCAGGACCAATTTCTTCCAGACGTGGTTGAGGTGGTGCCCATGGAGGCACTCGAGGCTGCAGAAGCAGCAGCGTGCTCTGAAGCGGCACTTGATGGGCTGGTAGCACCCTGCCGCAACCCTAAAACAATGTCAGAAATGTCTGTCTGCTGGCAAATGAGTGTTGTCCCTTATGGAAATCACTTGAAATCTCATCTCTGTCAGTAAATGAACGTGTGCCTGGCAATGCTGAAGCGTTTCATCTCATATGACCTCATTCTCCATGTTCTTCAGGTTGTGAGCTGTCCCTCATCATTCAACATTTCTCCTAATATAGACTCTCTCCCCCATCACCAGTGCTCTGGGATGAATCATAAGTCATCCTTGTGATTGTGAACCCACATGCCAACCTACATCTGGAGAGATGACTCTTCTCCCTAGCCTTAAATCTGCAGCTCTCCTTGTTTTACAGGTTGCTTTCACTGTCTCCGAACAAATCAGCTCTCAACAACCTGCAGTGCTCAGAAATGCCTTCTTCTCTCGTTCCTCCAGAGCATGCAGTTCCCCTGAACTTTGCTCATCCTTGTATTATATTAGCAAGGAGACCAAGAGTGACTGAGCAATAACGGCTTTATGAGTTTCTTGCAACAGAATTGGAATTAACTCAGAAAATTGCCTGAAAAGAAAAATTCTGTAAGGAGGACAAAGAAAACGAAAATGGCTTGGACCGCACTGGGGAAAGGGCAGCTCAAAGACCCCCTCTCATCCCACTGGGTATCCAGGAAAACCCCAAACGAACTTGAACAACACTTGGGGGAGATGGCAGGCATCACAGGCACAGGGTGCTGAGGATGCAGCGACCACATTTTAGTTAACGACCATGTTCTAGTTAACTGAACTGTAATCATCTAGAGCTGAAAGCATAAGTCATCCTAGGCACAGCATCCATGAGCTGTAATGGCTGTGGCACCCTCAGCGGGCTGCACAGAGAAGGAAACACACAGTAACTAACAGACCACTAATTTTAAGCCTCCCTAAAACCACTGCTTAATGTTTGCAGAGGGGAGCGCTAATGGCAGCACGGGAAGCAGCAGCATTGCGGTGACTCACAGCTGGTGCCACTGTTGCTCAAGCTGTTAGAAAAGCGCCGGTGCCTCTTGCTCTTTATTTATTTCCCTTTTCCTAGACTGAGGAAGGCAACAATTTGCATTGAGAGATTTGTCTTCTGTTCTTCCACGGGGTAACCTTAGACCTGTTCCAGCATCCTCTACTAAATCAGTTTGTATAAATGTATACATAAAAATACAAACCGAACACACCACTGCTGCAGACCCAAGCAAAACAAGAACCCAGAAGCAAGGCAGAGCTTGGCTTGAAAAAGTAAAAATCTCTGGCGAACACTTCACTACGGTTAGGTCTGGTTAGCCTGGAGGAGCTGCCACATTTCAGACCTGTATCAACAACTCTGCATGTTTTGTTGACTGAAACATATTAAAAGCCCGACAGCAAAGTCCTGAGCGTGAGAGAAAACTGCAGGAAGATGTTCACTGCAGAGCAAAGATGCACATGGCCCAAAGGAGCAGCCCAGGAGCTGCCCCTGACCCAGCCCTGTGGGGCTGCGCTGCCCTGGGTGTCACCATGGACCCTGGCCATGGCCCAGTCATGGATTTCTGGAGGAAAACATATTTCTTTATTTGAGGTGTACTACAAAGTGCACCTAGAAAACTGCAGAGGAATTGCACCTCTGGGAAGCCTGGGAACACCTGGGTGGAAAAAGGGAAAATAAAAAACTCATTTATGGAGCATTTCAGAGCTGCAGACCATCCCTGCGCTTCTGCCCCTTCATCCACAGCAGCTCACAAAGTGCAAACCTAGTTTTAGCATGCTTTTATACTCCAAGAAAGCACAAGAAGGAGTCAAATCTAAAGCCTTCAACTCGTTTAACTGGACACACACATCAGCTTCTTTGGATGAGGAGGCTACAGATGTGCAGACATTATGCACATTTCCTGGCAGGTTTTTTAATCACCCCAAGGATATTTTGTGCTCATGTATTGTATTCTTGGTATTCTTTTTGCCTTTTGAGTATTCCCCTAGAATGCTTCTAAACAATGAATTTTGCACCTTCCCTCCCCAAAGACGATGTGCTTTTATACCTGAAAACATTTAAGTGGGATTTTTGACTTGGCGCCTTTGTTCGCGCTGTTAAGCCAATCAAGCTATAGCGCTTTGGAGAAAAAGAGAAGAGAAACAATGTTGTTTTGTCTGCTAACATGATTGATAGACAAGTTTCAATTATTGTATCTAACTTAAAGAGAGACAGGCTGCTGAAAGATGGATTATTTCCCAGCTCAGTCCTATTTCCACGGAAAAAGTATACAAGGATGCTCTCTGGTGGCAGCTGCAAGGCAGGGCTCTGCTCTGGCCACTGCACTTTTAGTTTATTTTATGGACTAAGTGATAGTGTGAAACCTTATTAAAATTATGGATATATATATTTCATCACTAGTTCGCTTGATGCATCTTGCTTCAAAAAAAATCATCTTAGGAGGCGGTTTCTTAATTCTCTTTGAGTATTCCCAGTACATGGGCAGGCCGACGGGTTTCCACCCGCAGAATAACTCCATGCCCAGAGCACCACCCTGCACCGTCCTCCCCAGCCAGGGCTCCAGCCCTGGGGCCAGGTTTGGATCTTGCTCTTTCCCAATCCTAACCAAATATCAAGCATAAGCTGATCATACCCAGACACTAATAAAAAACACTAATAGTCTTCCTAGTAAGTCACATTTCAGTAAATCATGCCAGTGCAAAGACCTCTTTGGCTTCACTTATTATGGTGATGGATTTTGGACCAGAGGCCAGCTCAGGGGCTGGATACATTGCTTCCATAACTATAACTATGATTTTCGGTTTACAAGGACTGCACTATAGTTTATGGCACATCAATGTTACAAAAAGGCCTTTCATTAAACCATTGTGATCCCCAAAATGACCCTCAGACCTGACAAGGGCACTGCACACACCTTACCAGTCCTAGCACTCTTGCTGGCAGAACATGGGAGTGGTTTGTGCCACTTTGATTCCCTTGCTAAAGGCTCCGAAATGAATCAAATTCATGCCTGGTAGTGGAGATCAGTGGTGGAAATTAAAGCGATGTTTAGATGGGCTGGGAGGTTCCCGCAGCTGAGGTTTGCTTTGACAGCAGAGGGCAAAAACACGAGCACAGACCCCAGTTTAGTGACACTGATTAATTTTTGCTTGCGTACAAGCACACTTTTGATACTGTTTCATTGCTGCCCTCATCAGCACCTTTTCTGTTGTTTTTCCTGAATATCCTTCACATCAGCCCATTTTCTCCTCTGCCCCAATGGCTCGATGAGGACCCCATCTGCACCTGATGGTCCATGCGGGGATGCTCCCCCAAAACCGCTTCAGACTCTGCCCTGGAGAGTGTGCTTAGGTAATAATATCCATTAGGCAAAGAGTAAACCTCTCCCCCTTCCCTCGCCATCCTTAACAACTGGCTTCCTTCTACCAAGACCAGCATTTAATACCTACAAAAGCAGAATCGCAGGGGCTCCAGTCCAACACACCCATCCTTCACATGCAGGTGAGCCTCCCACAGGCGTGCATTACAGACAGAAAGCATCTTAATCACCCACCCCGCTGCAAACACATTTGCAGAGCTGTAATTGATTAACAGGCAGCCCTTGCCAGCAAATAAGCGGTTGGCTCCGGGGAGCTCTTGCTTGCTTGTTTTTCAACAGTGCAAAGTGGGAAAATGGAAGGAATAAGCAGCAAAAGCTCTAGGGACCACTGAGATGGGAGGGAGGCAGCGCTGCTCTGTGCTCTGACCTTATTACTGCAGGGAAATGGAGGTCAAGTGGTAGCAGAGCAAAACACCACGGGGAACAGGGAGGAATTAAACAACTTCAAACCTCAAACCATAAGCTCAACTTCAAGCCATGGGGACCAATGGTAGTAACAGTTTTTTAATCTTTAAAGTAGGCAAGGCATTACTAAAACTACCTAAAGCCCACTGATGGGTTCATCTCTGGTCACACAGCAGAAACTACTGCTACCCCATGTCAGCCAGGCACAGTATCGACATCCCTTACAGCACTGCTTTGACCTGAGTGTATGTGCAGGTGGGAAGGGAGAGAGCAGGGCTCTCCAGAGGACTGCCATGGCCACCTCCCAGTCTCTCAGCTCTTCTTACAACCATCCTGGAACCAGCAGCGTTGGCCTGATTTTAAAACCCCTTGTAAGCCTGAGAAAGAAGCAGTGCATAGCGAAAACAGAGCAGTGGTGGTAGGTGTCATCATCAGCGGTTGGAGTCCATTGATGAACCCTGGCTCTCCTGCAGGCTCCTAACCATCAGGATGGGAACTGCTTGGGGAAAAGCAAGACTGCCAGCCCCCTGCTAAAGCTGCTTTGTAGTGTAGAAAATGACACAAGATCCCAAACAGGAAATAATTGTTTTCTAACCAGTTCAGCACAAGGCTGCACAAGACGTCCTGCCAAGGAACAGCACCAGTGGGTTATGGCCATCTGCTCTCCCTGCGCTGAGCTCCCGAGGGCTCTGCCCTCGCTCCGTCTGCAACAGGGGCTTTACCCCCCCAACTGCAGGGGAGGTGCTCACAGGCCTTCCTACTGTAATTAAATTAATGTGATTAAGAGCTGGCACAAAATCGGGCAGTGTTACTAGCGGGGCAGGCAGGCTCCTCGGCACAGGCAGCTGGGTGCGTGCCCTTGCCGCTCTGCCCGGGGCAGGTTTGGTCACCCCACTGCACCCCAAGGCCCGCACCCAGGCTGAGCCATTCCCAAGCGACTCAAGAGAAGGACAGCCTCTCATTGCTGCCTCTGAGCCTTCACCACCCACCACAGCCCCGCGCAAAGCACCGCACTTACACGAACCATTAAGCCTGCGCAAAGCGTCAAATTGGTTTTAGCAGTGGAAGGGAAGCAGTTTAAGAAGATGGCTGCAGTCAGACAGCATCCAGCTTGCCGGCGCACACAGCACATGGGAACACATCTGAAGTTGGTATGCACAGCTCCCCTCCTCTTCCTCCCAGTGCCCATGCTGGCTCCCCATGCACTCGGCATACTGGCCTGGGATGGGCTCAGCTAGACCTTCACCTCTCTAAATCATTGCTTTTCAGGTCTCAGGCTCAGTCCCGCTGAGTGAACTGCAAGAGAGCCAGCGTACTCTGCCATGTCCAGATGTCCCAGCTTAAATAGGGAGTTGCACCTCAATAACCCTCTGGACAAAAAAATCCTGCTTCTGGAAACTAAACCAGTGCTGGCCAAGGCTACTTCTAGAAAGCAGATCTGATCTGAGGTAGGCAGAAGACTTTTGGGACAGAAAAAGGGCCGCTAGATGCAATCACTGACTGCTTTTATAAGTCAGATGGTGCAGGAATGCCATGCTTGCTACATTTTCTTGCAATCTTGAAATCCAATTTATAACAGAAGATGAGAGAAGTTTCCCATCTGGGTACCAAATCCGTACCATCAGGCTCAGAAGCTCATTTACTCCACACAGCCCAAAAGGGGGATGCAATATGCTGCAGCACTGGAAATCTGGGGCAGTATCCAATAGCAGGGGGCCTCACATCAGACTCCAAAATGCCGTGAACCTCAGCCAAATCGAATTACTCCGATTGCTGAATATATCATTTTCCACCTTAAGCGGAACATCCTGCCCGCCCTTAACATGCCGCAGCCTCAGAGCCGCGCGGCGCTGTGTGAGCTAATAGAGATGTCTTTCCCAGGGCTGTCACGGCCGCCCACCCGCTGTTTGACGACTTTACACACGTGTGACAGGTAGTAATGTCACTGACAGCCTCTCCCTGGCACCCAGTTTTTATTCATGCCGACACCTTGTCTGTCTTTGCCGTTCCGCAGGAAGCACTGCGCTCGCTCCCGAGCCTTAGCTCGCCTCCCCGCTCACGCTGTTGCTTATCTTTGCAGAGCAATTGGACCTAATTCTGCTGCTGCTCCATCGTGCCAGTCTATACATCAGCTGCAAAGGGTTAAAACCCAGATCATGACAGGGCAGGATCATAGCAAGCTGGCAGCAGAAGAAACACATATAGTGTCAAATCCCTTGCAAGAGCACTGACAGCCTCCTCACAGAGGGTGTATCAGATATTAAACTAATACTACCCTCGGTCTGAGTCAAAAGGCCAAAGAAGAGCAATCCCAAAGGGAAAAAAACATCCCAAACTTTTGCCTATCTGCATCCTCACTAAACTATCCTTGACTCAGATTCTCGGTACTTAAGGATATGGTTTAGGGGGTAGACAGGAACGGTTGGACATGATGATCTCAGAGGTCTTTTCCAACCGAGCAATTCTGTGATTCTGTGATGAATACAGCGAGGACAGGCTTTGTCCTGGTTGTGCTGTCATTTTAGCTTTCTGCAAAGCCTCCGTCTCCACTCAATGGGACCCCCACCCCACACAGCTGCCCCTCCCTTCTCATTTAGAGCAATGCCAAGGAGGTGGTGACAACGACATTTTGGAGAAGGAAAACTAACTCATGTAAAAGGTAGAAGTGCAAAGGAGCAGAGTGTTCCCTCCCCATTAGAGGGGGTTTCCCTCTAATGTTCATATTCAATGTGCAACCTATTGGGAATTTTATCAAACAAGGTGTCTTCCATGCTGCCGTTTCAAAAGACTAATAGTAGAGGTTATTGCTCTATAGGCAGGCTTAAATGATCACTAAGAAGAGTTCAGGAGAAACGGTATAAAAGAGAGCAGGCAGCAGCCCAGCAGCATGAGAAGCTATTGCACTTGACTAAGAAAAATTAGCTGTAAAAGCTGCAAAATGAGAGCTTAGGCAGCAGCCCTGCAGAAGAGAGCCTGGAAATCATAACATGAGGCAGGAACATCCTGGTTTTTAGGAAAAGAAGAAGAAGAAGAAGAAAAAAAGCCGATTTCCCAAGAGCTATTGCCAGGACGAGACCAGCAAGAACCTTACAGTGCCCAGAGTGGGAAGGAGCAAGAGAAGCTGAGATGGAGGGCAGCAAGGACATGGAGCACAGTGCTCACCCCATGGGGATGTGCAGTGGGAACGAGTATCGTTCAGTTCAGAGAGAGGAAAAGCCTTGGGGAAGAGATGGTAAAAGTCCCCAGATCCATAAAAGGCTGTTTCAGAAAGGACTGGTGTTCATTTTCCCTACTGCTGTGAAGGAGATAGGGCTTGAGCTGCAGCTAAGTAGATGTATATTAAGACATTTAGGGAAAAAAAAACGCTGACTTTCAAAGGCTGATTGAACTCTACCCTTCCTGATAAGGCAGCATAATACACAGGGGAGAGCTGGGACCAGTGAGTCTTTCCATTTTGGGGTTAGCTCTGCCTTCCCCCTGCTTGGGGCTAACCAGCGCCAGCAAGCAGAGATTGCAGCAGCAGCAAACCCAAGCCCTGGGCCCCAGTTCAGTGCAATAATTAAGTGAGTGTTTAGCTGTCCAAGCTGCCCTGCTGGTTGCTGCTCCAGCCTTTTGGGAAATGAAGTCATTCTTTTGCTTCCCACCAGCTTCCCCCTGAACCATGAGACCTGGAGATGAAACCCTCCCATTGCTGACCTCGTGGAGGTGGTTTTTGGGAAGAAGCTCGGCTCTCGCTGCTTGCAGACAGAGCCTGCAGGTAATGAAATACTACCAAGTGCCATTTGTGTTTTAGAAGGCATGATGATGTTAATTAGTGTTCAAATTAAGCTGTAAGATAGAAGTGGGCATATAATGGACTGCTAATAAATGCCTTGAGTGCGTTGAGAGACATGAGTCTGAGGGAAGAGTGATTTTAATCACCAGGAGTATATTAATGATGGCCCATAGACTCTCTTATTGCTGTTCCAACACGCTGGAATGCTGCGTTTTCCCATTAAAACACCCATTAGCCTTGAGCCCGCTAAAGATCTATCAGTGAAGCCATGTTCTGCTAATTTCTGCTCTATGTATGAGCTAATTAACACCGTTGCAGGGGCTCAAGCCCAGCTCCAAACACCAACTCTGTCTCAGGAAGCCTGCCCAGCCTGGGCAAAGCCGGGTGGTTTGGGGAGGGTGTCAGAGCCCTTTGGGTACCCACAGCATCACTGCAAACACTGGTGTCCCAACTCAGAGCCAAAACAACCCGCACATCCCCGCACACTTGGGGAGTGCATGGAGTGATTAATTACACGACGGCATCGGTTAAAATAATTGTATTTTTCATTTCCACGTAGATGAATTACTTTTCCAAAAAAGCCATTTGTGCTTAATGCCATTTGTCTGCAGTATGGCGCTAATCAACTGCAAAGACGTTTCTGTGCTGAGATTGATTTACTCCATGTAAATAGGTGGAACCTTTAATTAAAACACGGGCGCAGACGCAGTGTCTCAGTGTGCTGACAACACGCGGCACAGACCACTCAAGGGGCTGATTCTATTTTAATCTACCCTGGCATAAATCAGGAGAAAGACCCAGTTCAGCAAAGCACTTAGCACATGTTTAAGTCCATCATGTTCAGCAAAGTATTCAAGCATGAGCCAAACCTTAGCAAAGGCAAAGGATATAGCAGAAAAAACAACGGTGCCTACTGAAAGGACATGACTTGTGCACGACATGGGGGTTTGTTCACTGGGTTTCTCCCCCATCAGAAAACACATAGATTTATGGTTTTGGAGAAAAACTGGCAGGGTTCATAAGATGTAACCATGGGATGATGGTTAACCCACTAAAGAGAATTGCAGTAAAAGCCTAAAGGAGGCTAAGTGACAAAAATAAATTAGCTGGCTGGCCAAATAGCAGTTTCCTCACAACAAGGTTTTCAGGGCACCTTGGCATTGCACCAAAAGCTAGGTGCTTGCCTGCACCCACCTTGTCCACTTTTGGGGGTCAGCATCCCCTAATACCCTGCCTGCCAGAGTTTGGCTGGACCAGCCATCTGCACAGGTTGTGCTGGGGTAGCAAGGGTTTTGCTTGGTATCATCTGACTGCCAGGACCTTCCCAGGAGCTGCTGCCCTCTGATGAACCAGGCAAGCAAAGGTGATGGAAACCCTCATGTTTCAACTGCGGCATGGGAGCAAAAGGGACCTCAATCAGCCTCTTGTCCTATGGCAGGAGGGTGTCAAGATCCGCATGGTATGGGACACGCTGTCAGCTCCTTCCTGCAGTGGGAATAACACCCTGACTCAACGGAGATGCTGATAAAGCCAGTCACACCAAGGACATCTCAGCCTTTGCATCCCATGCACTGGGAGTCTGTGCATGTGGGGTAAGGTGAGATAAAGGATTAAAAACCAGCGTAAAGGTAGTCTTGTTGTTGTTGTTGTTGGCTAAATAAGTGACTAAAACCATTGAACTGGGGATAATAATTCCAGGCTCGGAAGAGAGAATTCCAGGACACACTGGCACACGAACAGCTTTCTCACCTTCCTCCAAGCTTTGCACCAGGTTGTGCCCACCCTGACAGAGCAGCCACCCTTTCCTAGGCTTTCAGCAGAGGGGACGGTCCCCTCAGCAATGTGGCATCTCACCCTGCCAGGCACAGCCATGGATAACAGAGATGATGCCATCCATCGAGTAATTGCAATGCCAAGTGTGATGGGGAGAGGATCCAATGCAAAGTGCAAGAGGAGAAACAGTCAAGGTACGACTTCTGCTGGGCTGTCCCAAGCTGCCGGTGTCAAGACAAGAGCTAAAATGGTTGTTAACAACTGAAATCAGAATCAGAACTGTCTAATTTCTTTCCAAAATTATTTTTTGCGGTTATTGAGAATTATTGATTTAGTTTTGTATTATTGCATGACACGCAGCAGTGCAATATGTCAGGTCGGGTCACTATATAACAGTATGTCAGAGCATTTTATCTCCGTGTCATGTTATGCCGATTTCCTTTTGATTACTGTATTTTTAAAATCCATTACCGGTGGCTGCAACTCAATACCAATTAAATATACGGTCGCGTTTCCTAGAGTGAAGTGCTTCTCCTTTGCTTCATAGTGAAGCAATTTGACACTTTGAATAAAATAAGCATTAATTATAACAATTAATGGAGCAAACCTGGAAAGATGATACCAGGCTGACAAAGGGATGTTGTCCCAGCCTAACTAAATGGAAGTAGTCTCAGAGAAGATACCATCGGAGCAGGTTGTTGCTGTGGCTGTTGGAGGAATCCTGACGGTTTAACGGGCAGTAGAGGAGAGGGCTCTGGTTTGCTTTTAAACCACCTTTTCTGGACAGCTTAAGATACCAGCTAACACAGGGAAATGCCCAAAGGGAAACTCTCATTTGCAAAAGGGATGGGAAGGATCAGAGTGGATTATGCTTGAAAACACCATCTCCTGTGTTCTCAGCTTTCATAAAACATTCACTAATAGCTACAAGTAACTTATTTAACAGGGATCTTTATTCATAAATATCTTTAGCCTTTTTTCTCAGTGATCCCTTAATGCTCTATAGCTGACATTAACCAGAGCAGCTCTGCTCTGGGGTACCAGCAGGTGGTTTTAGGAACAGGGGGAAGGAGAGACAGGTAAAAAACATGAATAATTGGAAACTCTCCTCCTTCCCCGACACAGGGAAAGGTATCTCATAGACTCTAATTACAGCTTTCCCTGCAGTATTGCATTATTTTTGTCCAAGACCCAGCTGCACCGGGACAGTGACCTGAGACCACCAAATCGCATGGGCACAGTGACCACAGGTCCAGGATCACTGCGGGGAGAGGCTCAGTGCCTATGGACAGGACCCATCCCAGTGAGTGTGGCCGCAGAGCTCGTTTCAGCAGCGCTGTGCTGCTCCTCGGTGCGGATTGTGCTGCAGAGACCCTGCACGGGAGTACATACACAGAGAGCCTGCACAGGAGTACATACACCCAGCGAACGTTAATAGTAACTTTTTAAAGGAGTTGTATGCTTTCTAATTTCAACTTTCCACTGAGCCTATTGCTGCTCAATTTGATGACCAGGTTCTGATGGCATTGCCGAGTTAACCCAGCACATCACTGCCCAGGTACTCGCACAGCACAAGAGTACCAGAGCCAAGTCCTTGCTGCCACTTTCAGAAAGTCTTAATCTCCTGCATCTGGGCTATAAACCCGCTGCAGACCTGACCTTGACCGAGTAACAGAGTGTAACAAAATAACACCACGGCATAGCCAGGCTTACCGCCTGTAGACTTATCTCCTTCACCTTTTATGAACGGGGAGCGATTTGTTTGGTACGACCTGGGAACTGAAGTGCAAGTGACAACGCTCGGTGAGGGCTGCAGGCTCCCTTTTGGGTGACCAACGCGCAGCTACAGTGAACGCAGCTCACGGGAACAGCCTTGCTCCTAACGAGATTTGACAAGCGCAGTTTACCCACTGGCAGGAAATTGTAATAGGGGGATTTTCCCTGTGAAAACAGGAAGCCTCTCGTGCAGATCAAATGCAGCATCAAAGCCCACTCTGTGTCTTTTGGTGAGTGTCCCTCACCCGTGGTGGATCGGTGGAGCACGGCACAGCGTTCCCAGCAGGCTGATGCCTGCAGCATGAGCAGAGACTGCGACTTGCAGAGGAGAAGGGAAGATAACGCTCCTATCGCAACGTCACTGATTTGAATCTTACTTATTCAAAGCTATTTATGTAAAGCTTCCCATAGAAGAGCTGGAGATCCCAGCAAAGCATCCCAAGACGGGGTACCACTCCCCTGGCAGGCAGATAGCAAGAGGTTTGCAGTCACTGCAAAGGTGACCTTGCACAGGTTTATCCACAGAAGCACTTGATGAGCTTGTTTCTCACACCCTTACTTAATTGACATGATCTTTTCTATGAAAACGGACTGCCTGAGCATTAAAATTTCTATCTTCTTTACAAAAACAGGCTGTCTGAGCATTAAAATTTAGGGCATTCCTACAAAAGGACTGGAGTAGCAATAAATACCAAGCCCAGATTAAATGCAGACTGCAGCCCAAAGGTCTTTTGTGAATTTATCTTTAAACAAACTTTTAAACAAATTAACAAAACAAGAAGTGAAAAAGCCAGTTATGGAGGAAGTAAATGGACGAGTGCAGCTGTTCGCCGGCCTGAGCATGGAAAACCCTCCCTTATGACAAGGCTCCTGACAACCAGATCTGAAATTTCTGATACTCTCTTTACAAATTAAATTGCTTATTTATAAGCAATAATAAGTTGTGTTTTGGGATGAAGCTGAACTTAAAAAGCCTTTGATGGAAAGGTAAGTTAAGAAAAAAGTCAAGAAAAACTTAGATTTGGGTCAAATGAAACATTTGATTTGTTACAAGACTGATTATTTTTTTGTTCTTCTCAGTAGAAAAAAAATCTGTTTTGATTTCATCAAACTAATTATCTTTTTTCCTGTATTTATCAATGAAGTCTGAACCTAAAGCCCTCACATTTGTTCAGCTTTCCCACAGGATGATAGAGGCAGCACAGACCCATCTGTCCCGATGGGTGCCCCAGTCCGTGCCCTCCCCACATGCCTGGCTCCCACTGCAGGGCAGGGGAAAGGCATGGCTCTGTCTGATCACAGCCCAAACGCTGCGCCGGTGAACCTCAGAGCCTTCAGCCCTGAGTGTTTCCATCCCAGCCGTGACCTGTAGCTCAGCATGGAGCCAGCTGAGGTCAGAAGGGCTCATGCACACATGCAGAGGCTGCATCACAACGCTGCGGGTACCTCTCCAAAGGTATTATTTTCCTCTCAAATTCAACGGTAGCTCAATGTGCAGGGCAGCAGCCAGAGGAACTGTGCTGCTTTTCATAGAAAGATGCTCTTGCCCTACGTCTCGACTCCCTTCCACATCCAGCTTCATTTGCACTCTCACCCGCCAGCTTTATTATTTTTCACTCCCAGCGTGGAGATGTTCAGGTCCACCCAAGAGGTGGCTGCACTTCATTTGCCAGCAAATTGCGTATGAAGCCCATGTAAACTGATATGCTTTGGTGAGCCTTCAGAGGGAAGGGCATAAAACACGATTATATGTTTCCTTCCTGGGAGCATCCACTGTCGGCTCCTGGCTAAGAGGCTTCGGCAGGAGAGGATGGGACCAACCAGCGACAGCCTCTCCCTGTATCCATAGGAAGAGCTGTAGGAAGGGGCTGCAGAGCCGCATGTCAGCAGCACGGCATCCTGTTCAAATGCCTGCAAAAGCCTTCAGAGGCAGCGAGTCCCCAGCTGCCAGGTCTGATGCAGAGCAGCCGGAGGCGCTTGCAGGGAGGGCGACTGGTGCCAGCCAGCACCGGACCACCGGTCACACAGGACCACGCACCAGCAGGGTCAGACAGGGCCAGTACCTCCACACACAGCCATCCGCAGGCACCAACACTGCTCCCACTACGGCGATATCTCCACCTGCCCTGTCACCCCTCCTGGCACAGCAAGGTCCAGGGATCTGCTGTCTGGGAAATGAGCCTCCCGAAACTGTGGGAGTAGTTACCATGGAAATAAAGAAGGGTTTCTCAGCCCACCTCCACCAAAATATTGATTTGCCTCCCAGTGTTTCAAAGGCCGCTTATTAACAACAGCAACAACAGCAGCAAAGCTGGAGAGATGCTGGGGCAAGACTGACAAGTTGGGTTTGGAAAGAAGTGCCTGGAACTGTCGTGTCTCTGCTGGAGAAGTCACTGAAGAACAGGACAAGCTCGTGAATCATCCGAGGATTTTGGCTCTCTCCCGAGGACGTGAAGGTATGTACATGTGCTTCACTGCTGGCAGCCTTGAGCAGATTTGTTCAGCGAGATCTCAGATAAGGGAGCCCAGAGCAGGCTGCAGTTTGCCCCTGTGCTTTGAGGGTCCAGAGTAGGTCAAGGTAAAAGGGAGTTTCTAAACACAGCTACTGCCTGGGACAGTGCCCTGCTTTTGATCCCAAATACTCATCTACCTCCATCCCATCTGCTGACCACCAGCGGCCTCACATCTGGGGCAGGGTGGGAAGAAATGCTCACAACTGAATCCTGGCCAGCTTGCAGCCCAGCAGGGACTGTATCAGTAATTTAAATTACATCTCCTGAGCTAGGCAAGGATAGGAAAGTTTTTGCTTGTATACAACCCATTTCTGAAATGAGTGAGAGCAAGCAGAACAAGGGAAAATACCTGAAGGAAGATGCTGGAGACTGCTTGTTCCTGAGAGGCACTGTAAGAGCATCCTGGACACAGCAAGGCTGCCCCAAGCTCTTTGCACAGCATCAGCTCCAACCCTTCACAAACTGAGCACTCTCCTCATCCTGCACCGTGCTCGTCTCCCTCACACAGCTCAGAACAAGAGTCCTGTTAAAACACCATTGAAACCCTTTCAGCTTAGCAGACAGTATCAGGAAGATGCAACGATCAGCTTCTGACAGATGCTCAGATCCAGAAAGCCTGCAAGGAACCTGTGCTTCATCAATAACCCAGGTAGGAGCAGTGTGAGGGGACGCAGGTATTGTAGAGCCCATGTGTTACACAGAAATTAATTTCACTGTTAAGAACTAGCAACTGTTGTAGTCTGGCTTTTCCCCAACTAGATTTATGTGCTGTGGTTTGGAAACAGGGACCCAGATCCTCTCCAGAGCACTCAGGTCCCTAAATATCCTCATAAATCGGGGCTGTAGTTCGTGATACCCAATTGGAAACGGATTGAATCTGAATGTTTTTACTCATGTTGTTGGATTATTCGGGATATTGGGCAAAGCCTTTCCCAAGGAAATAAACATCGAAGGTGTTGATCTGCTCCTTATTCCCTTCCCCTTGTCTGCTGCTCCTGTGAAAGGGGCAGCAGCCTGGAGCAGCAGGGATCAGTAAAACCCAGCCACCTATATGGGACACATTAGAACTGCAGGGATTTTTCCTTAAGGGAACCACTCATGTATGTTGATTACGTGGAATTATTAAAATAGAGTCTTGAATAAAAGATAATGAATGCAGGCTTTCTTTGAAAAGATCATATGGGGGAAAAATGCAATAAAGAGTACTTTTTGCATGAGTGTGTCCTGCTCAGATGGGAAGAGCAGCTTAGCTGTCCTGTACCTGCAGGCCTTGGGGATGATTCCTGTCTACACCGGGTTACACACACCGGTCATAGAACCGTTTAGCTTGGAAAAGATCATTGAGTCCGACTGTTAACACTACACTGCCAATCCCACCACTCAACCATGTCCCTCAACACCACATCCACACAGCTTTTAAATGCCTCCAGGGATGGGGACTCCACCACTTCCCTGGGCAGCCCCTTCCAGTGCTTGACAACCCTTTCCGTGAAGAAATTCTTCCTAATATTAAATCTAAACCTCCAGTATTGTCATTCACTTTGGAGTGTACTGCAGCAATTTGGACAGTCAGCCTATCATTACCATGCATATCTTGGAGTGCTGTGTCTCCTCAAAACCATCTAGGATATATTTTAGCACATCAGAGCTCAGAATTGAAGGTGCTTACACAGAAATACACAGATGGGTATTGGCGCAAGATGGAAACACTTCACAATATATGCGGTGCTTGCAGCAAACTTTGCCTCGCTGATCCTTTCCTCCTTGGAAGAGCTTGCAAAAGTCCTTAGGGAAACCTGGGCTGTATCGTGCCCGTGGGAGGAGAAGGAGATGTGATTAAAGCTGCAAAGTCATATCTTCTAAAAGGAACAGGCTGGTTTCTGCAAAACTTTGTCCCAGAAATGCGAGCGCAGGCTGTCACAGGTGGGGTTCAGTGTGCTCCAGAGCTGCTCTGTGATATTTCTTGGCTCTCTGCAAAAGTCCGCAGCTAAAACACAATTGTCCCCAGAATCACTGCACGTAAATCACTTGCTGAGGGCTGATTCTGCCCCGCTGGCGTGGGAGCAGGCTGAAAGGGGCATTCAGCTGAAATAAAGACGTGCAAACAAAAACAGGTGGAAGAGGGAGCCCCCTGCCCTCCCCTGCCTGCTAACAAGGGCCCCATCTACAGAAGCCTGGCGGGAAGTGAGTGGCTGAGCCATAAGCAGAGGTAAATGAACCCTTGAGGGAATCGGTCCAACAACCACAAGCTCTGAGGGCTGGAAAGCAGCCAGGAGGGCGGCAGATTCCGCGCTGGCTCCAAGCTCACGCATGCTCTTATGACCCTGGACAAAGCTTCATTTGCTGCCAGTGTTTCAGCAAACCCAAAGCCCCAGTAACGCTGTTATACACCCAAATCGCTTAGCATGAAACAGCGCGGAGCAGAAAGTGCTGTGGGCACAGAGAAGCCTCTCGGCTTTCACCAGGCACCTGGGCTGGCCTCAGCACCTGGGCTTTGTGAGGAGAAGCAAAGAAAGCCTCAAAACCCACCAAAACGTCCCAGAGTGCTTCCAAAATGTGTTTTGCCAAAGCACTCTCTTAATTTAGTAGTGGAGTGGGGGCTGAAGGAGTGAGAGAAGATGCAAAAACTCTATGTAATATCTTGACGTGTGTTTAAAGGAAAGGGGTTAGCGAAGAGCTGACACTGGATGTACTCTTGGTTCAACAAACGAAGTTTGCAAGAGGACAAAGTGGTACTTTTTGGCACAGTCATCCCCCCTCTGACACCAGGGTCTGAGCACCCTGTCTAAAGTTTCTTCACTCTCTATCACCATCACCTGTGATATGAGCAGAGGCATCCACACCATCCACAGGGAAACAAGTTTGGGCTGATGAGACCCCCAAAGCTGCTCTCTTCCCCCTCTCCTCCTCCACCACAGGCCATTTTACCCAGCCAAACCAGGTTTCTCCTACCAATGTTTTCCATCTGGTTCCTGCCTGACCTGTGAAGCTGCCCAATTTGTATCTGCTCAAATAAAGGCTGTCCCCCCTCCGGTGCCAGGCCTTGCCTGCATGTGGGGTTAATTCTCACCCCGTTGCTCTGCTGCCCATTCTGGACACGGCTGCAGTCATCTGGACCACTTTAAATTGCACTCTCTGCCTTACTGCAATGAGAGGAAGGTGCCTGTGCAGAGGTGGAAGGCGTGAGGACGTCACAGGGATCGGGTGCTGGGGGTTTGTGCTGGAAAGGGTGATCCTTAAAAATAAAGGATCCTCAGAATGAATGAGAATCAGTGTCACAAAATTCAATACTACCTGCAGTTTCAAGGCCAGATCCTGATAATGAATCCTAATACTGGCAGTGTGACAGAGAGGGCTTTGCTAAAGCTGTGAGGATGATATGTCCCTGGCTGCAGCTTGGACCGATTCTGGCTCTGATGGCAAACACAGGAAACTCCTGCAGGGACCAAAACTCGCTGGAGGGAAATCAATGCAAATCCTTGGACAGGCAAGCATTGGGCTCATGCTGCTGGGGAAGCTTGGGCTGGAAGCAGCTCCATGCTCCAGGGAGCTGGCAGGCAACAGTGGGGCTGGCCAGGGGTTGCAGGGAGAACCAAAGGCTGGGCGCTGAGCCAGAGGAAAACACACATGGAGCTCCTACCCAGGAAAGGACAAGAACCGACAGCACAGGGAGGGCAGACACCTTTGAGGATGTGACAGAGGTAGAAAGAGACAGTTCACCCCAGAAACCTGCCCGCTTTACGTTGGCTTAACATCCAGCTTGCATAGACTGGCGAGAAGGAGAGGGAGGTCCCAGCCTCCTGACTGATGAGAGCCATTTACTTCCCCATGTCAGCAGCCGCACAGCACCAAACCACCAAGGCTCAGCTATGGCCCAGCCATGTCTGGGCTCTATGGCAAGACACAACTGCAGTTTGGCTGGAGGGATGGCCATTCCCCCATTCACATAGGC